>NC_088927.1:15567500-15577500 GCF_038396675.1 Hydra vulgaris
TCAACCGCAGAATTAATCGTGAAGGTGTTCGTAATAAGATCCAACGGCCCGAGTCTTTTGGATTTGAACAAATCCAATAGACCTGGGCAGCGATTCCACAAAGTTTCATTGATCACCTGATCGAATCTATGCCTCGAAGATGCAAGACAACAAAATATTAGCCACGAAATATTGATAGCGAAATACAGCTTGGTCAACATTTTGTCGAGTTGCACTTGTTTTGTCCAGAAGGAAATCAACTTTTTTTAATACTTTTAATTAATTTATTAATTTTCGTGTACAAATAATAAACTTTGTGTTAAATAAAACTTGAAGAACTTTGTGTCTAAACAGTAACATAGTTAATACTCTAAATTAAAATAATGCAGCACTTTTATATAAAGAAATAAAATTAGCATTATTTGGTTGCACTCGTTTTGTCCGATACTGTATATATATATATATATATATATATATATATATATATATATATATATATATATAAATAAATATATGTATATATATGTATGTATGCATGTACATATAAGTATATGTATATATATGTATATATATGTGTGTGTGTATGTATGTATGCGTATATGCGTCTAATGGGTATGGTCCCAGCGGTCAATTCAGAAGCCTGTGGCAATCGTTCGGACGGAATACTCTAAGAATAGTCCTTTTAGGAGAACACAATAAGATACCTTGAAAAGATACCAAGAGTTAGGTACGCAGAAGTCCGGGTAATACGGGATTCATTTTTGTGCTAAAATGCTGTTCCACGTGTTTAAAACTTTGCGTTTAGGTGGTGCGATAGGATGTTGTTTTGATGTATATTCATTTAGAGTTTTATATAAACATAGAGTTTCTTTAAAAGGTAGAATAGTCAAACTATATTAAAAATTTTTTTTAATTATATTTACAAACGTTAAAATATAATTTGTTTACATCTAAAAATATTCTGTAATTCTTGTACTAAGCAAGTGTTGAAAAGATTATCTGTATTTTTTCTATTCTATTTCATTTCCTTAGTTTATACATTATCTGAGCACATACCAAAATTCAGGAGTGTTTTTGGATCAGCACATACTCTATTAGGACCAGCACTTTTGGTACCTATATTGTGTTTTATTACGAATTCGGTTAGGCGACAGGGGCGGCTGTAGAAAATTTATAAACGAATGATATAATGTAGTTTAAGCGAAATACTTATAGATTATTAGTCAAATTTAAGTGTTTACAAAATTTAAGCTTGTATTATTATCAATAATATTATATAAAATATTATTAACAATATTATAGATAAGCCTAATAATATAGATAAGCCTAATAATAAATATTATTAGTAATATTACTAGTATTGCATAATAATATTAATATTTATTATTGCAATACTTATATTATTAGTAATATAAAATAAATAATTATAAATAATAATATGTAATATACTAATACCGCTAGTTTACTATTAGTATGGCATAAAATATATTTTTATTTATTTATTCATTCTATAATTTATAGAATTAGTATCAAATCAATTGACAAATGGCTGAAATCGATTCAATAGAAGGCAGTAGAAGATTGTCAATGACAAATTTGTTTAATTAGCTTATCAATGACATTTTGTTTGTTAAAAGTATAAATATAAATAACATATTAATTTATGTTTTTAAATTTATGAATATAAATAATCATTTGATAATTAACATTTTTTGTAATGGAGAAAGAAGTTTTTTGTAGTTGAGAAAGATGTCATAATGTTGAACTTATTCTTATTCTTTAGTTCAACAGGCACTAGAAAGAAACAGTTAGTGTTATTTTTAATTTTTGCTATTTAAAAAGTTGCTTTGAAGCTGTTCCATTAAACATGTGACACTTTTTTGACTCTTTAGATTCCCCTCCTCCAAGTGACATTTTCCTCAACCCCTCCTCTCCCCCTATATGAGACCTGACATTATTTTTTAAAAAAATACCTCTAATTTTACCTCAGAGTTTGCAACTTTTTCCTAAAGGTTCATTAATCCTGCTGTGATTAGAATTTAAATTTGAAAAAATGTGTCACGTCTCACTGCAGCTAACCACATCCTTCCCCCATGTGATATTTAGTGACACTTTTTAATGCACCTATCCCCTAAAAGACTGTCACATATTTTTTGAACAGCCCTTTTTACTATATACCCTGATTTTTTTTGTGCAAGAATGTATATAAATATAAATATATATATATATATATAAACATATAGAGCTATACATATATATATATATATATATAAATATATATATATATAAATATATATATATATATATATATATATATATGCATATAGATATATATATATATATATATATATATATATATATATATATATATATATATATATATATATAAATATATTTATATATATATTATCGATAGTTACATTTATTGGATTTTACTTTTTTTCTCTATAGGTCAATTAGAAATAACTATTAGTAAGGAACATCAAAGTTTTATTATATTAATTGTTAAATTAATATTATTTTTTTGAGTCACTGATAATGGTTTCGTACATTTTGTTTTTTAATTTGATGTATTGAATACTTCAAGTTTAAGTTTAATTGAATGCATTTTCATTTTCAAACAATTTTATAAAAAACAGTGGTTCAAGTACCAGTGGTAAGATTTTACATTAAATTTCTTTCTGATTTCTAATAGTAAAATGTCATAATAAAATAAAACCTCTTTTTACTTATCTTATATTATCTTATAATAATTTTATATATTATTTTTTATCTTTAGTTACATCTCCTGTTATAACTGGTAAAACTTTTTTTTGTTAAACACTTTTTTATTTATAATTTCAATTCATTGAAACAATAGTTTCAATCTTTCAATCTTTAGTTGCATCTCCTACTGTTTCCACTGGTAAGTTTATATTTTAAGTTAAGGTAATAAAAAATCTGTCATTTTATTAATTATATATCATTTTTTTGTAATCTTTGGTAAAATTTATTTTTTATATTATTCATTATATATATCCAGTTCCAGCGCTTACATATCAAGACTATAAAATATATCGCAGACAGAATCCAGGACCTTTGACAAATTGATCTTTTTTGATGTGCGTCCAGCACGATGGCAAAGAAAACTAAGTTTTTAGATGGGACAATAGCTATCCTTACTTAGGTGTTTGGACACACGATCGTGACCGCAGATCTGAAAGAAGGAATGGCAACAGAGACGGTAGGGCAGCCGACAGAATAGGAAAAAATGTATACAAAACATATAATACATACAAATGATACATATTTGTTTATGATTTTGTTTAATTTAATATTGCAAATAATCTGTTTTATTTAACACTCCAAGGGATTAATTAACTTTATAGTCTTTACTTACTTTTATCACGTAATGTAAATTACGTTTTAAAATTATTATATCTAAATAAATTTTTAATAACTATAATATTTATTTAGATTGTATATAGAGTAATATAGATTTATATTTCAGATATTTATTTAGATTGGAAAGATTTTTTTATTTGTTATGACTAGCAAAATACTAAATGAAAAAGAAAGTTTTATTTTCATATATTAACTTAATTTTGTTGCGCTTTCTATTTAGATTTTAATAAAATTTTAATTGCGATAAAAAACTTATTGATCTAACATTCGTTTGTTATAAAAGGTATGATTTTTTTTTTTAAACTACCTTTTCTATTTTCCTTTTCTAATAACAAATTCTTCAAATTGGTAAGTATTTCTCCATATTACAACTTTTTATAGGTATTATGGCCCCAACAAAAAAGTTGCACATATTTCAAGGTGCATGCAAAAAATATTCACTTGATAGCTTCCCATTACCTTCTGAAAGAAATGAGTGTAAGAATGGACAAATATTTGTTGTATTTATTGAAATTAGAGAGTTATTCATTAAAACTGTTAAAGAAGTGAATAAGTATTTTGACTTTAACATAACCACCATTAATATCCATAGCCTTTTGAATATTGTAAAAAAATGGGTTTTCAACTATAAGAGAAGTTCAATATACTTTTTGGCATTTTGCAATGATATCTTTCCTTATGCTGGACCAGTGTTAACAATGGCACAGGCGTTACAGCCTCCCTCTAGTAGTATCACTCACGCTGTTTCATGCTCTTCAGTTTCAAAGTTGTCAGAATGCATTACTGTAATATCTCCAATAAGTAGTGAAACTTTATTGTCAAGATGCAATATTTTAGACATACATAGTAGACCTACTTTACGAGAAAAACTTACCCCAAAGATCATAATATTTAAAAAAAGGTTGTCAGTTTTGGTCTTCAATATTGGCTATTACCTCAAGAGAATACCAAAATAAGATAGCTTTATGAAAGCTAAATTAAAGAGCATGCCATATAAATTTAAAGTCATGAGGCAAAGTGTTAAAAGGAAAGAAGAAAATATTAAAGCTTTATTAGAACAAGTTAGAAACCTAAAACAAAAATTACAAACACATTACTACAGTAGGCGTATCCACAATCTTATAATGACCAGAATAGAAATAAAAATTAAGGCAAGAGAAAAGTTAAGACAAGTAATGCTTAAACATTTTTGTCAAGTGTTGTTAATAGAAAATAAAATTGCTATTACTAGATTAGAAAATGGTATGACTCAAATTAAGGAGGGCGATTATATAGATTCAGGTAAGTCAGGAGATAACAACACCTATTCATTACAAACTAGAATGATAGTTTATAGCTTGTTATATTTTAATGCCCCTACAAGTAACATTCCATTCTTATTAAAGAAAATATTGCAATATTTAGATATCGAATTTTTGCTTATTCCACAGCGTATTACTGCTGAGCAAATAGCACGTGAGCTTGGTAGTATATCAAACCTACAAGCAGCAGAGTGGGCCATCAGTAATAAAAGCCTCACTCTTGGGTTTGATGCCACCACTCAAGGTGTTCATATTAACAGCGTTCACTTGACATCGAAGAACAAATGTCTGGTCATTGCTCTAGACCAAATGCCTGGAGGAACGTCCGATGATTATCAAAATCATATTTGTAACACAGTGGACAATATGGCTTTAATTTATTCAAACTTTCATATGCTATCCTTTAATGAATGTCGTAGTTTAATTATATCAAATATATCAAACACAATGTCAGATAGAGTTGCAGCCATTCATCTTACCGTAACAAAAATTTGTGAAAAATGGGGGAAAAATCTTAATGAACTAAACTGCCATTTGCACCCTCTTGACACTATTGCGACTGAGTGTTGCTTAGCATTGAAGCCTCTGGAATTCGAACAATGTGACTTATTTGGATATGATTGTATGGCAGTTAAAATTGTTTTGGCTATGAACAAAATAAGATTTAAAGATGTCAAAGGTGATCCAAAAGGATTTGTTGATTTTTTAGACAGTAAAAAACTAAAGAGGTATCATTATTAGTTACAGAGGAAACCGTCTTCACATTCTTTTCCAAACTTGTTTAATTTTTATTAAACACTATGATGATTTTCTTTGTTTCTTGACCACTGGCACTTTAAAATGTGGAACTTTACAAGCACAACTTTACAGATTTGTTTGAGAAAAAGCTTCTTCCAAAGAATTTAGAACCAATTACAAGTTTATGCATCATTGATCATCAGCTGATCAAAATGACTTCTGCTTGTCTTAAGGCAGTGGAGAAAGTCTTGATTCGACAATATGAAAGATACTTTTCCATTTCTATTACAGAGAAACTCAAAAAAGAGACAGCAAGTGCTAGACTTCACAACATAGATAGTGAAGAGTTAATGGGTACGTTTAGTTAAGCTAAAGGAAGAGCCCCCAATGCAACTATTTGTTATATATCTTGCAAATTAAGATCAAAAAAGAATAGGACTATGGATTATCTTGATAGTCTAAACCAAATATCTAAAGAAAATGTAGTTAAGTGGTCTATTAAAGCAGCTCATATAAAAATGATAACAAATCGACTGAATCATGCTGCATTACGAGCCGAAATTTCAAATAGACAAACGTGCAAAAGGCAAAAAATAGTTGAAAAAGAAAAACGAAAGTTGGAGCATGAGCTGCGTTTACCATCTTTAAATGAAAAAAAAATTCATATAAGAACTTGTCTGTCAAGCAACTTAATGACATAGATGATGTAATGTCTGCAAGCCAACCAAGTGATTTGACTTGCAGTGTGTGTAGAGTTAGGATGTCTTATCATCTGATACTAAGTTATAGGCATTTGGTTAAGAATTAATAAAGTTCTAGTAATTTTAGGTAAAAAAACATTTATTTTGACCACAGTTTCTTCAACAATTCCATATATCGAAAAGTCGGTACTTAAATCGTCATAATTTGTGAACGAATAGTTTGATTTTGATAAATTTTTTACCTTTAAATACTGTATTGATCCTCTTTTCAATAATATATATCAATTTAATATTTAAACAATTTGAAAATTTTTATCTACGTACCTACCAGAGTGGAACTAATTTTGGGATACCAGTCTTGGGCGAATGTTGGAGTCTTGTGTTTATACTGTACCATGAGGCGCGAATCCATACTCGAGAGGTCTATGACACACTTATGTCGATAATGTATGTGTATCACCCTAATAATACAGACCACATGATAACTACTTCTAAAACGAATAATTCTGCTTCATTACTGATACTGTCTATACATCACAATTACGCTTGACACTAACGACAATTTGGTAGCACCACAATTAATAACTCTTACGTTCTTCGACTATTGTTTATTTTATCAACATTTTATTTATCAGTTTTTTTCTTTTTTGAGGGTCTTTGTTTTTTATCTATCCTCCTGTACTTTTATCTCACTCTGCTAAGCTCATTTATTTACAAAGTAACAGAAGATATATATTATTTTTATAAATTGCATCAACAAAAATATATATTTCTTCTGTTATTATTGAATTATTTTATAGGCATATTTTCAACTAATTATAGTTTTAATTTCAACAAAACGATGAATTTAGTTTCCGTGTAGTTCGATAGATACTTCTATAAACTTTTAGATGTTTTAAAAATTACCTTTATCAAGTGGGTCATAAAGTCGGGTTTTATTATTTGATCGGGTTTTGTGCATAATTATTAATTTGGGTAATGTAAGTAGGGTACGTTGGTATGTGGTCTATTCATAAATTATATTAAGTCTACTTTAATTTTTTCTAGATCTGTGACTGTTATCATGACCGTAATCATGCAACGTAGTGTATAATACTAGAGGGGTTGAGTAGCCAACGGGAACGAGTAGCATACTTAGTTGAGTTAGATGCAGAATTGCATAGAAGGAGGAAATAAAACATTGGCAGCAAAAGGACTCAACTCAGTTTCTATCCTGGGCTGTTCTAGCAGATCTAGCAGCAAAACCACTACAACTAAATATTATGCCTTCCACAAATCTCTGGTTGATCCAGTGAGTGCTGCGAGAACCTAAAGAAAGCACCTAATAATTTCTTAGTGTTAAACATTTGACTCTCAAGGTTTCCTAAAACCAATAGTGTTTCATCTATTCTTTATTAACTTTCGTTTTTCTATTTTTAATAACCTCTTAGTAGACTCAACGTACAAATGACCCTTGTTATCACTGTACTATAGACTAGTTATGCTAGTAAGTTTAGCTGTAACTGGTTTTGTTAGCCAGTGAGTATGTCTACAAGAATTCTGACGACCTAACCGATCGATTGTTGTTCATCCAATAATCGAGTTTTGCTTTTAAGGAGTTAACTTCTGAAAACTCCGCAGTTTCTTCACTTTATAGTGCAAACATTAACCTTAAACTACTCTTTTAGTAATTTTATGTTATTTTCGCTTATTTATCTATCCTTGACTTCATTAAGTTGTATAAGACTTGCATAACTTGTGCGGAAATCATTTGGTCTTTCCACTAGAGATATTTCGAAAAAAGTCCTCCTTAAATCTTTTGTACTTTCTGATTCATGTGATTTATACCATTATAGAGACGGTTCTTTTTTATTGTTTACTTCCCAGTGCATTATTCCAAATGCCAAATTTCATATCTAAATATGAAATCCTAGAAGCCATGTTTTAATATTTTTTGTTTTTTTAGATTTAATATTTTGCAGATAACAGATGTTAACGAGACAGGGCGATAGTTGCTGGCAAATAGTTTTGTCTCGTTGTTTATAAATTAGTGTTTATAAAATAGTTAGACTTGAATTTAGTAATTTAAATATTGATAGAACAAACTCAAAGCTTACATAATCAGGATCGATATCTTTAATCTTAAATATATCACCAATTTTAAGATTAAAAGGCGGGAAACTTCCTTTTTCCCATTTGTAAAAAATCCTAAACATGTTTATTAAGATGATTTACAATTTCTATTGGTTCATGAGATAAATCACCATTAAGCATTTTCATTGCTTTTATTGAATCCTTTATTGATTTTGCGCTGTTTAAGTACTTCCGAGCAGTTATGAATTGTGTATAAAGTTTTACGCTGGTTTCTTTTCAAATAAAAGTTGAACATTATGTATTTCTGTTGTATCTAAGTTACATAGCAGCTTATATTCTTTAGTCAGGCTAACATCTTTCCATTTATGAGCACATTTTCTGTATCTTAAATTTCATTTCTTTTTCTTGTTTGTTTGATATAATTGTTTATCCAAGTGACTGTTGAACTTTAAATAAGTGAAATGTCTATAATCGGAATAAATAGGTTACATTCCTCGGTTGTATACTAAATTAACTCGCTGTACATGTCCTGCACAGACTTTGTTTAAAAAAACTTTAACTAATCAATATAAGATATATAATCAGTTATTTCACTAAATTCAAATATTATTTAAAGAAACTTGTAGTTACTATGATCTAATATGTTAGCATTGTTTTTCAAGGTAAATTTAATGAAAATAAGTTTATGACCTTTGGTTATGTTGCCAAACACTAAATTTCCGTCAACACCATATACACTTCCCAATTCAGTTGTAAATATTAAGTCTGGTTTATATTAGAGGTAAACTCATTAGCTAATTGAATAGTTGGTATGTTTATATGATAAAGAAAAGTTACATTTAAAATTTAAAGTTGTATGTTCAATGCCACTGTGATTGGAAACAGATATTATTCCACCATTGGACCATTTAATGGCTAGGAAGTTAAAGTCACCCTTAGTTAATACATCTTTGTAACCCATAACGTCGACATTATTTTTCTCTAGCTTTAAAACATCCATTTTGACCATATCATCAACATAATTTAGTCTGTAGAGGCAACCCCGTAGATACATGTTTTGGTCTTAGTATACTACAGCCCAGACTTGCTCAATCTTGCCAATCTTAAAACCAGTATTGACAAGCTCATATGAATCTATTGAACTTTCTATCCTTAAGCATACAC
The DNA here is from genome assembly GCF_038396675.1 of Hydra vulgaris. Lineage (NCBI taxonomy): Eukaryota > Metazoa > Cnidaria > Hydrozoa > Anthoathecata > Hydridae > Hydra > Hydra vulgaris. The sequence goes on from NC_088927.1 coordinate 15,576,841, forward strand.
AACCGCCTATGGGATAACAAGTTTTATGACACTTGTATGTATTGTACCTAGTTAATTCAACAACTGAGTTGATATTGGACTAATTTGATTTTTGGGTGATGCACACAACCTTAAACTTATCTAACTTATTTTCCAGTGAGGTAGCATTCAAAGAGGTACACCTAAGTTCTGAAATACTTTTAGGGTTTCAATGCTTTAAATAATCTATTGGTTCTTCTTGAATTTCTGCAATTGATTTCCACGGAGGCACATGTGTGTAAAAATTCCAAACAATCACGGCTTAAAAAAACTTAAGGGTCCCTTAAGGGACCCTGACGAAAATGTCCGCGCCAAATATAAGGGTCCCTTAAGGGCTAGCCCTGAAGCGACCAAAAAAAAAAAAAAACCTCGCGTTACTACTCAAAAGCTGAGTAGTAAAGCGTGGTTGTTTTTTGTTTTTTCGTTTTTTTTAAAACAAATAATAAAAATACTACAAATTTGCATAGTTAAATAATTATAGTTCTATAAAATTTGACACCTTTAAGGTTTATTTATAAGTGTTCGATTAAAACTTTTCTTAAGGATTTTATAGTTTATTAATAATATTATTATTTATCGAAAGCATTACAACTTATTAAAAGTATCTATAAAAAATTTAATTAAAACACGATACTAATATTA
>NC_088927.1:15582500-15637500 GCF_038396675.1 Hydra vulgaris
AGAATATCTTTTTAATCTATGTTAAAAGATAATCTTTTAATAGAGATTAAAAGATTATCTTTTAACATAGAAAAATAAAAAAACGACATACTACAAAGATTTTAAAAGATTTCCTTTATATGATTATGAAGATTAAAAAATTTCTTCCTATTTATTTACTATTTACTTTCCATCTCGATATAAAAAAATCCATTTCATTTTGACGTTTTCTTCTTTCATTTCTTGAAGCCATATCAAAGCCAATAATTTATACCCTGGATATAGAAAAATATTTTATTGTTATTTTTTGAAAATCAATAGTAAATCAATATTTAAAACACGATATTAGATATATTAAAATTGTAATCATATAACAACTACAAATATATGACTTAATTGTGTTCATTTAGCGTATTTGTTTCCGAAGAAGTTCGAAAAACCATGCTTTCAAAATCTTATTAAATCATTCTATAAAATAATATTTAAAATTACAGAAAGTTCTTGTCGACTTATAGGTAAGGGCTAGCCCTGACTTTGCACTAAACTGAGCCCTTATTGAAATCTGCCCTAAACACACCCTAAAATTACTAAATATACACTATATTAAGGCACAAAATTATATGAAGTATTATTTATGTGTTTTGTTGAAAAAAATCTAATAAAAAAAATATCCCTTAACATACCCTTAACCGTTAAAGGACCCTTACAGGTCCCTTAAGTTATTCTAAGGCAAGATTCTTATTAATAATTATTATATATACGAAAGTAGGAAAGAGGCTAACATAAGTATTACAATAATGAAAATTTCATAACAAAATATCAATTCTATAAAAGGTTATGCTCACTTAAGTTACAAAATTTTATCACAATGGGTGCCTTTTAAAACTGCAACTAATTTTGAAATGCTGTATACGGCTAACGGTAATTTTGTTAAGGTGTTTTGATGTTAAATGCGCGATATTTTATTTTATTTACAATCCTTTAACTTAAGTACACATTCTGCTCTCGTATGTTTACATAGTTTCTTATTTATTAAGTTTTCCCCGAATTCATTTTAATGTATTTTCTTAGAACATAATATCGCTATTTAATTTTTTGTCAGATTTCATTTCTTATTTGATTAATATTAACCAAAGAACCACGCAATCTAAGAGCTAATTATTTGATTTCTAGTAAAGCAGCAAAAAATATAAAAAAACATAACAAAACAAAATGTATCTCTAGTAGTCTGAAAATGGTTACCGGTATTAGCTAGAGTGTTGAAAAATCTTATAGTTTGGCCCAGCAAAGATATAAAAAAAACAACATTGATTGCTTATTTTATTTTTCTCACTAAGTGCAGCAAGGATCGCATCACCTTCATTACGCTGATTATTATTCAATAACGGTCCATATCAGTATTAGTTCAAGTATTTATTTAAACTCAGTTTGAATAAATACCTGAACATCTTCATCATTATTTTCTGGGACATATTCTAAGAAATTATGTAAAGTCGGCAAATAATAGTTTGCCAAGGTTTAACGTTCTGATTAGCTGTACATTCGATTTGACATAGAGTTAACCGTTCAGAAAGTAGGACTGGCATCAAACGGTATATGGAATCCTCCACCAATCTTTAATCTTTCATAATATTTCAAAGTTATAAAGAATCAGCAGGTTGACATTATGTCGATATGATGGGAAACGGTTGCCTAATTTGTCTAGGCACTCCAGTTGCAACAGCTTCATTTAATGCATTTCTTCGTTCAATGACTTCTTGCAATAGACCTAACTGTTAACATGCCTCACGAGATGTATTTATAACAGCACCATGCACAGTGCGCTTATCCTCAATAGATATTGTACCATTACATGCAAAAGCAACAATTTAAAGAAAAATTACTGCGCTGGCTAGATTGACTTTTACATTCACACAATACACTTATCTCTACCTATTTGTCTTATTCAACTTGCAATTTTTAACATTAAAAAACAAAATGGTACGGAATTAAAACATAGGAATAGCAACGTGCTTCATCGTTTCCAACATTAATTTTATACCAAGCAGTAAGATGAGTGTCACGCTGTGCTGCGCAACCTATAGCTACTCGTTTTTTTTCTTCGTTAAAATATACTATCTGATTATCAGGATGGTGGATTTGAAAGCAAATAATATGTGACATATCACTTAAAGAATACTCAAATATTCGCAAAGGGCTTCTGGTGCAAAAAAAAGCGACAGTCTAAAAATGTGTTAGTTTCGTCATGGGCAAGACTTTCATTAATTATGCGTTAGCACAAGCATGCAATCTTTAACATTTACGTGCGCTCGATATTTTTCAGATAACCAGGGTTTATAGGGTATAATTAATCGATTATCAACTTGGCTACCTTTATAATGACTACTCTACCTAATGACTACTCTACCTAATCTAAACGCCTATAGTGTGAATAGTCATTGAAAGTAGCAACAGTTAAACCCTATCTTTCATGCAAGGAAAATTCCGCATTGTCATACATGTTTTTATAATTTCAGTTTTTTTCATAAACGTTCAGGATCAACATTTGAATCTTGGATTTCAGCTGGTAATAAACTATTACCATCCTCTGCTGTTTCTAGCTTATCAATTACAAACTGTATCATTTACAAAGTGCAAAAAGATGTACATGTGGCAAACCACGTTTTTTAAACTCAATAACCTGTACATAACTTATAACATTGCCTAAGACTCCATGTTATAAAATATCATCTCAGAAACATTAGATTTTATCTGAAATTCATGACAAGTTTAATCTGTTCTGTCAGTTGCACTTTCACCGAGGTTTTATCTTTTTGCAATTTCTCAACATTTTTGATTTACAGGTGAAAGGAATAAATATATCTGTTTTGATATATATTTTTATAGTTGCCATTGCATCTTCGTAATTTTCTGTTAAAGGTCTTGGACTTCCATCATATGAAGAAAGCAGTATTACAACACGACCTGGTCTTACATAAAGATTATTTGCAAAGTTGTTTACATGTTCATATAATGTATCATACTGTTCACTTCTAAGTTTGCTTTGGTTATTTCTAATGAAGGCATGTCGCTGTCCTTCAATCTTAACATATGCATTAACACATTACTGTTGAAAAAGCTTCTTACCGTTAAATGTAGGACTAAACGTTTCTCCAACAGAAAGAATATGTTGCTTGGTCAGAATTGTACTCTAATTAGTCATGCCATCCTGCATCACTTTTGTAAAAAGTATTGAATATATCGTCGGGTTGCTGGTAGAAGTTGGTAACTAACATTTTGGTGTTTCTGAAATATTTAAACTTTAATATTAGAAGAACTATATAAATCAGGAATCATAAGAAAAACACCTGTTGCATACTTCAAAATGTTTATTATTTTACAGATACAGATGCAAAATAATTTTTTTTACAAAATGAGGTTTTTATAAATTTTGAGAAAAATCAAAAATTAGTTGCTTTTACTGACTTCTGCTTGTCAAGAGAAGTCAAACCTATTATTTTGTGGCAGACAAAACTACTTTTAATCAATTGTTGATAAACAACATACTATTAATAGACCAATTTCAAATGTTTACAAAATATTCAATCCCGTGGACATGTGCACTAAACTGACAAAAAAATATAAACATTCTGCAATAAACATTTAGGAAACTTGCATTTTATTATTTTTTCACCTAATATTACAGCTCTAGATACGTTTGTAAGTTATTAAAAAAAATGCCTGATAGTTGCTGTGTAGTAGGATGTGCAAATAGAAGAAGTTTTACAAAGTTTTTAAGTTTTTACCGCATTCCAAATGGTCATTCCACAAAAGAATTTAACAGGCGACAACTTTGACTGAATGCTCTTCATAGAGAAAACTGGCCTGACAAAATGATAAAAAATACTCGTGAATGCAGCAAACACTTTGTTTCAGGTCATTTTTAGCTCCGATTTGTTCAATTTTATACAACATAATCTTTTATATTTATATTTAAGTGTGAGTGCAGTGGTAAATTTAACACAAATAGTATTATTAAAAATGTTTGAGGTATACAGTCAACAGTATTTAAAGTGATTACTAGTTCAACTTTAGTTTGCATTATACAGCTTTTTGTAATCATGTGTTCTCTCACAGGTATTTCATTGTAACATAATAATGTTCATTTTATATTATTTATAGTTAAACGATCTGATGAACCTAATCATCAATAAACCAGTTTTTATATACAAACCCAATAGTTCAGGTCATAAACGATTGCAGCGATATCAAAGATACCAATCACGAGAAAAGATTTTCCGGAGATATTATTTTTAATGAACAATCAGCATATGTTCAAACTGAAGAATGCTACACACAAAATATTGCTATTTTGTGTAGCATTCATAGCATGTGAAATCGGTAACTATACACAGAAGAATCTGTGTTGTTTAAAAGTGTTGGTATCCAATGTGATTTGAGCATGGAAGAGTTATTAAAAAAGGAAAATCAAAAATTAGTTATGAAATTACGTGATAAGAACATGGAAGTTTATCTTTAAAGACAAGAAAATGAAGAACTTAAAAAAGGGGATTTGATTTTCAGCATTGAAAAAATAAAAGAAAAAAATGCTCATTTAAATTTTTTTACGGCGCTACCATATATGGCAACATTTGTATGGATTCTTTCTCTATTAACAAGGAAAAATGATGTAAAGCTTTGTTCATCTCGTTTATCAAAAGAAAACCATTTGTTAGTTATACTTATAAAGTTGCGAATTGGGTTGTTAAATAAAGATATTGCATTTCGTTTTAGTGTCTGTGAAAGTGTAATATCCAGAATTTTGAGAAATTGGTTACCAGCACTAGCCATTTGCTTACAACCCTTAATAAAGTGGCCTAGTAAATGTGTAATAAGAAGTTTTATGAAGAAGTTTAGAAACTGTGTATGCATACTTAACTGCTATGAGATTTTTATTGAAAGACCATCAAATCTAACAACTCGTGCTCAATCATGGTCAAATTATAAACACAACAATACAGTAAAATACTTAATCGGGATCAGTCCAAGAGGTGCAATAACTTTTTTGTCTGGCGGTTGGGGAGGTCGAGTTTCGGACAAGGAGCTAACAAATCAATCTGGCTTTTTCAAATATATAAGTTTTGGAGATTGCATTTTAGCAGATAGGGGATTCCTCATTAAAGATGAGCTTGCAGTAAAAGGAGCAAACCTTTACATTCCAGCATTTTAAAAAGGAAAACAACAATTTAGTCCACAAAAAGTTGGAACTTCAAGGCAACTGTCAAATAAGTTATGATTTTTACCTGATCAGAATTTGAGTATTGATTTGGTACAAAATTTACCACAAAAACGTCTTTATTACTGCAATCATAGTAGTCCACAATATTAGTATTACAATCGAATAATGTAATTTCACAAGACTTCATTTCCGGCGTTAGCATTTTTTCTTTAACCTGTAAACGAAATTTTTATTATAAAAATTATAAAAAGTTATGCACCAAAGGTTAAATAAACTCACAGTAATATTTGGGCAAAGGGATAGAATCATTTTCTTCATTAAAAAACAATAAAACTCACATGAGATGTCGTGGATTGGTAGAAAGAATCATCATTTTCGGAACATGTCTTTTTCACAAGATTCACCATTTTTAGTGTCCTTTTACTAACTATTTCAGTAATTGACATGTTCTTTAATATTACAAAAAAATTAAAATGAATAAATTACGTTTTTACTGTTTAAAATACTCCAAATAATATGAATCTTTAATCAAAGCAAAAAGCACACACACCAATTTGACAGGAATGGCAGTTGGGTTTAATGGTAAGTGCTGCCACCATACGGGAATATTTTCAAAATATGTCAGGCAAAAATAAGTAAGTGACTTCACCAAGCAGTGTTGCCCATAGTGTGTGCAAAACCTAATCCCAGAAGCCAATAAGTGATGTTACAAATCTTAGCCTGTTGTATTTTGATCTTAGGAGCACTTACATTCATTTTGACTATGAAAAAGATTAATTTATCCTTATAATATCACTTACAAGTTTTTACCCGACAAAGATATTGACCAAATGATGACAAATATCAAAAAACCAACTTTTGCCACCAACCCGACGATATCATTGAATACAGATTGTTAAACATACATGAAATTGTTTTTAAGTTCCGACCTCAAGAGTATATGACAACTTCGCTAGAAGAAAGTGGAGCACCATCATCTCCTAATAACACAATGGCAACATCCTCATATGAAGGAAGATTGTATCGACGTATGTCGCGACCTTCAACCAATCACATTTTGACAACCGCAGTTAGTCGACCTTCTAAAGCTTGACGTATCTTCATGTTCAATTTCTACCATGTTTTTAAATGCAAGAGGATATTGGTTCTCTTGACTAAATATAGTATGCAAAAGTTCTATCAACTCACGTATGCAACAATCATTTTGCTTCATTCGAATTTAAAGCAGTATTTGAATCATAATTATATAACTGATAATATAAAGGTAAAACATGTTGATCAGGTCACATATTAGCAACACGGTGCACAATTTGTCTACAAATCCTAACACAAGGTGGGCTATGATTTGAGGGAGCAGCTATTTTGGCTGTGAGTGAAGTAAAAGATAGATATGTATTATAATTTTGAATATGATTAAAAAAAGTTTTATTTGAAGCACGATCAACATGAGTGCTTGTCATTAAAACAATCACTGGCGGTGAATATAGTTAAAGCAGAGCAAACACAGCTTTTCCTAATTGGCAGCACAAAAAATGCGTGTCATTTAAAAAAATTTTAGCATCTTTATATTGGCAAATATGGTTTATTTCTCTAAGTTAATTCCTATCTATGAAAATATTATTTCTAGCTATTCAAGTTATTCCTCGTCTAAGTAATACTTATCTAGCCTCATTTCTTTATTTTTGCGACAATTGTTTTCATTTCGCCTAGCCTGATTTTTTTTTATTTTGGCAACGAATAAATTTTTCACATCTAGCTTTATTCTTACATTTCGACGATTTCTTTTATTTTCAGCTGTTAAGTTATTTAACATAATGAATCAAATATTTTATGTTTAATAAAACTTAATTTGTTTAGTTTTAATGCTATTCTAATCTAAGTATATATCTATCAATCTAAGCCATCTATATAAACATATCTATTTATCTTTATAGATAAAGGGTGGGGCAGAGGATCTTGCTTATTTGAAATTTTTTGCATTTTTTAGCCTTCCTGAAGTGTGATTTGCTACGATAAATTTAAGGAGGGGTTTAATCAAAAGCGCAAACTGTAAATTGTTTGTATTATGAGCCACATTAATTTCTTTTCTTTTTTCTTTTCAGTAGTCATGGAGTAAACAAACGTGGAACGGGCTTTTGTGGTTGAGGCATATTTTTCCTGTGGTAAATCAATCATGGCCACACAGCGTGCATTTCGTCGGCACTTCAATGTTGCACCTCGTGGCCATGTTCCAGGAGGACAGTCAATTGTTTTGTGGGTGAAGAATTTCAGGGAATCTGGAGATGTGAAGAAGAAGAAGCCTGGTCTCTAAAGGACTGTTAGATCTCCGCAGAACATCGAAGCGGTGCGGCAATCCATCTTGAGGTCTCCCCGACGATCTGTCCGCAAGCATGAATCAGCTTTTGGGTTATCAGCTCGTTCTGTTAGACAGATCGTTCATAAGGAATTAAAGTTCCAATACTACAAGACTGTTTTCGCTCAGGAACTGATTCTTCGGGACTTCGATGCTCGTGAGGCTGCGTGTAGGGCCCTGCTCGATTTGCCTGATGACACGCTTGTGTTCTTCAGCAATGAGGCGCACTTCCATCTTTCTGGGACTGTGAACAAGCAAAACATGCGGTATTGGAGCCCTGAAAACCCACGAGAACTTCACCTAAAACCTCTATACTCACAACGTGTGACTGTTTGTTGCGCAATATCCCGAGTTGGAATATTCGGTCCCAGGGACCGATTATTCCAACTCGGAATAATTTCTTAAATTCCAACTCGAAATAATATTCTTCGAAGAAAATGAAAGGACAGTGTCAGTGAGCGTTATGTGACGTTGTTACAGGATTTCTTTCTGCCAAATCTTAACGATATGGGTTTGGATGATGTTTGTCTCCAGCAAGATGGTGCAACTGCGCATATATCAAGAGCATCCATGGTTTTCTTGAACGAAGTCTTTCCTTGGCACGTGATCTCTTTGAGGGGCAATCTTCAGTGGCCAGCCAGGTCCCCTGATCTTACGTCTTGCGATTATTATTTGTGGGGACATCTGAAGTCCGTTGTGTACCATAACAGACTCAATAACCTAAACCATCTCAAGAAAGAATAACATTCGCGAAGCCGTCGCCAACATTCCTATTGAGATGCTGGAAAGAGCCGACACCAATTTCCGGACACGACTGACACAATGTATTGACAATAAAGAACGTTATTTCCGTGATATCATCTTTAAAACTGGCAAATCGTAAAATTTACATGTTCTTGATTATGCTATTACAAAATTCATTTGTATATATTCAATACTTTTGTTATAATATATGTTTCAAATAAATATGTTTCTCTGCCCCACCCTATATGTACCTCTATGATTTACTGGTTTAGAAAAGAAATCGATCTTGAAACTAAGTTTAGGTTTTAATATTTATTCTATTGTAAGTAGTAAAAAAAGTAAAATATTTTGAAAAATGTTTAAGAAAAAGATAATAATTAAAAAATGAACAACTAAATATTAAAGAGTAACACTAAATACCCTTATAGCACAAGACGTGTTTAAGACGTATAAAATTTTTATTAACATGTATCACTACGTGTTTTAGACGTCTTAAACACGTCTTGTGCCCATTAAGTAACAAATAAAAAAATGATAAGTCAACTTTTGCAATCAGAAATTGTCAAACATCATGCATCATATCGAGCACATGTTGCTGATATCCTTAATGATTTGAAATATCTATAGAGAATATTATAGACTTAGTATAGTGTATAGGATATTATACAGTATTGGACATCGTGTGTGTAGAGTGCATATGTAAAACATGTGAAGTATTCAAATAAAAATAATAAATATTATGTTATAAATATAAACAATAAATGGAACAATAATTTTTAGTTCTACGTAGAAGTAATATTTAAAAAAATTAAATGAAACATAAGTATTGCAATAATAGACAAAAACATTAATCATTAAATTTCAACACAATCCAAACACATTTCTTGCGTAGATTGCACTAAAATTACACAAGCTACTAACTATGACACAATCAAAAGAGACCCAGTTGAATTATATTAGTAAATAAATTGTGAATTATTTTGAAAAACATCCAAAAACCAAAACTTACATAATATTTGTTGCTTTCTCTACAAAATAAAATATATACTTATAATAATATATTTTATTTCTATTAGTTTAAAAATCTTTAATTAATAAAATTATGATAAAGTTTACCAGCACATCAAACAAAAAAAGGTTTTTTGAAAAAAGATTTTAAATACATTAAAATTATAAAAACTTACCAGATTGTGGTTGTTGCTGTGGTTCCACTAAAAATATAAATACAGATTACAATACAACTCACGATATTGATTTATTCTATAACAGCATCTTAAATACTATGCAATCTTCTGTATCTGATACCATACCTCATTGTAATTTTAAACATAAAAACCATGAATATATTACTCCAGGTTGGAATGACTATGTTAAAGATAAACACGAAAAGAGGAATTTAGTGAAAGGAAAACTTATTTTTAAAAGCAGCACTCCAAATATAAAAAGCTTTTTTTTAAAAGAGATTTTTTAAAAACATAGAAAATATATTCTTACTAGGTTGTTGTTGCACTACTTAATTAAATAAATGTTCAGTATTAAAAATAAAAACAAACATTACTTTTTAAAAAAAGAAATCCTTTTTGAAAGTTTTTTAAAAAGAGGTTTTAAAATTAAAGTTTACCAGATTGTGGTTGATGTTGTGGTTCAACTAAAAACATAAACATATATTTAAAAAAAAGACTTTAGTAAGAGAGAAGATTATCAACAGAACACCAAATAAATAAAAATTATAAAAAAGAGATTTAAAAACGTTGGAACTTAAGGTTTCATTCTTACCAGATGTTGGTTGTTAATGTGTTTTCCACTTAAAATATGAAAACAGATTAAGAAAATAAAGATTTAAGTATAAGGAAAACAAATTCTTATCAACAGAACTACAGACAAAGATAGATTTTTTAATAAAAGAGATAATTTAAAAACATAGAAACAAAAAGTTCTTACCAGGTTGTGGTTGCATTACCAAATTAAAAAATGTTCAGTATTGAAAATAAGAAAAAAAAACAGTAAACTTGAACAAATTGTGGTTTAACTGAAAATAAAAAGAAAAGTATATAGAAAGCAAGCAAAATAAAAACTAAACAATCAAATACAAACAACTGATTGCGACTGATAGCGACTTATTGAACAAAAAAAGACGACTAAAATCGAGTAACTGAACAAATAAAAATAAAATAAAAGCGACATAACACCTGATGACTAAAAAATGAGACAAATATAAAATTGTTATTATAGCCATAGTTACATAGCTATCAAATTTAATTTAATATAAATTTATAAACAATTATATGATATTTAAAAAGATATATTTATTGGTTTTCAATAACATCTTTAAAAGCAATTCGACCTAGACCAACTGAAGTCATTGAGGCATAACGTTTTGCCACATCCATTTTGTTAAGACAATTCATGATTCGCCGTTTGAGTTGAGGAACGCTTGTTGCTTGCCAATTATCCTAGTAGACTAAGCGTTTCAACTGACCCAAACAGTCCTCAATAAATCGAGCTTCTGGTACATTGGGTGGATTTTTTACCTTCGGCAGGTATTTGATGTTATTGGTATCGAGAAAAAAAACCACTTCATTTGCATAGTGCGAGCTAGCTAAATCTGGCCAAAACAAGTACTTTCATTTTTATAATGTTCATCAATGAAGGGTATTAAACGCTTGCGGAGAGATCTGATGTATGCTTGTTTGTTGATTGCCTGGCCACTTTCAAAAAGCATTGGTTTTGAAGTCCCTTTCGGCGATATAATCAAAGAGACTTGCACCTTTTCTCGTACTTCTTTTTTTTGAATTTGACGTCGTTAGTTGTAGATGACACGTCGCTAGAATAGAAACCATCGTTGCCAGCCAATGTTGTATTAGCATATGTAAAATATGATTCGTCATCCAAGACAAAATCAAAATTCCTAAAATTGCGATATATATGCCGACACAATGGTTTGATTCGAGCTAGATGGCTTTCGCTTCGATGTGGAATCTTTTTCTTGTAATATCTAATATTCGTCTTGTTTTTAAGAATTTTAGATATATACGATTGGTCACAATCGAATTTTCGAGCTACTTAACGTTGTGAAACACCGTGATGATGATCAAATGCCTTTTTCAATTGGTCTATGTTCTTTTTGTCCATTTTTTTCGCTTTTGGACCACTTCCTTTTTTTCGTTGATAGCCTAAATTACTGTCTACACGTTCTAGAGCACGATAATGGTCGCTTTCGATGCTCCTTTATATAGAAAGTGTTTTACTGTGAAAATTGTTGGCTTTTCTTAGGTCTTCTTGCAAACTTGTTTTATACGGAGCCATTTTAATTAATATTTTAAAACTATAATATAATTTTAATAGAGTATTAAATTCCCTATAAATATACAAATTTATTTCAATTGCATGATTATAAATAGCATACATAAATTGATTTAAATTTTGTCTCATTTTTTAGACTTCAAATGTTACTGAACATTAAATTCTTATCCAAAGCCTCTAAGCATTTACAAAGAGCTTAATAAACAATTCAGCAAACACAATCTAAAGGGAAAATAAAAACCAAACTGATACTTGACATAATACGACAATCTTTTAAATGAAAGTATAAATAAAAAAATCCAAAAAAAATTTATAACAACATTGATAATAAGAGTCAATGATTAAACAAATTAAAGAAATAGAAAAAATAATATTTAATTTTTTTTTTATTTGGCTTTAAAAATTTTCACTATTAAATTAAACCTCCTGGTGGATTAAAACTGCGTGGTAAAAAAGCTCGATTGGCATTTGGCTTAAAAAATTCGGATGGCACTGTTCCACGGCGATATTTACCATAAACAAAAAGGCTAAGTTTCTGTTAATGTTTGTTTGCTCCACAAATTTGTTCACTAAGAGACATGAAATATATCAAGGTAAACAAAGTTTTAAAGGACTTTACGAAAAATCAAAATTCTGAACTTTTTTGAAACATCCTTTTTTCTCTCGTTAGAAGTCAGTTCTGTGTCAAAGAACTGACCAAACCCATGAATGATATCCTTTGTATATAATGACTATAAAACTTCAAAAGTGTTTTATTTTGTATTTAAAAAAAATCGAAAAAGATTAAAAAAGTATCCAGTGGTAGGATCCAAAACCATGGCTTTTTCGTTCAGAAACTCTGCGCGCTATATACTTGGCAACGCTTGCTCGTTGACTTGAAAAAAATTTTGAAATTATTTAATAAATTAAACACTGTATGCTGCCAAGAGTTCTTTGTCAAACTTGTTCAAAATGGCTTTACTACTATTAGGTTTAGCGTTATTAATTAGATTAAGTTAGTTTTGTTTTTTATTCACATGCCATGTAATCCAGATAAAATATTTTACGTAACGTTTTTACGATAAGTAGTATAAAAAATAAATGTTACCTGATTTAGTAACATTAACTCGTATACTAATATATCCTAAACCAACCTGCTATTTTAAATAAAGCCCTTTTTTTAAAAAAAAAAAAATTCAAAAGTAAAAAATAAAATTTAATAAAAAAAAATTGAAAGTAGTTAAAGTTTTATGAAATAAATATCTAGTTCATTAAAGTGGTGGCCCTATTAAAAAGGTGATTTTGAGAAATAAAAGCAAATCTACCATATTTAAGTGTTCATAAAATTTATTAAACAGAATTAGCTTAATTGAAAAAAAAAAAAGAGATTTTATTGATCCATAATGGGGGCAAAACTGTAAAAAAATCAGCAAAATTTATCACATTTCAAAGTACTTTAAGTCAAATTGTCTTTATCTGTTTTTAATTCAAGAAAGGACATTATACATTACACCAAGATGCTCCTTATAACCATCAGGTTTTACCTAAATCCGAATATTAAAATAGTTATTAACCTTTTTGGATAAACCTTTCGATTTTAATAGTTTTGTGGTATGTCTTAAAAAGTCTGTAAATGAATATTTTGAGTTGTTAAAAAAAATCCTGATGGTTAAATGGAGTGCATATATTGTGTGAAAATATCCTAAAAATTTGAAAGCAAGCACTATCTAATATCAAGTTATCATGTTTTAAGTTTCCAAAAAATGCTCAGAATGCGAAGCTAAAGAAAATACAAAAAAAAGTTTTAAAAGTAAAAATCTCCACAAATAATTTTAAAAAAATCCTAATAATTTCTTGTAGCTTAAGAGTCTATGAGTTCATTTTCTTTTAAAATACCACTGTAACCCTTCTCCTCTGCTCAGATGGATTTTAATCGCTTTTTTTTACATTGCCAGCAGCGTTTTTTGGCTATATGTTTAAAACGTGATATATCCAGTTTCTGTGCAATTTGGTGCAAAACTATTTGTGTTAATCCACAAAGTTTTAATATGATTCCATCTCTGCCATTTTAAAAATGTATTACAGATTTCTGAAAAGATACCCATTTCTATGGTTTCTCTTCCAACAAGTATAGATTTTGGTACACGAGACCATATGATTGCATTCAAAGGCTAGTTTTGATTTTGTGTGTTGTCATGCGTATACTTTACCAATAGTTCATTTTCTATTAAAGCTTAAAAGTTGGAAAGATGAGATTTGTTATCCACAAAGGAATTACATTTGACCAATGCTTTCAACTACTTCCAGCATCTCGTTGGCATTTTTTATGACAATCGAAAGGATCTGGTAAGTCAGTCATATCAAGATACTTATCACCTGAAATTTCTGTTACTACTCCATGTAATCAAGAATAGCCGCGTTTCTGCCACGTCCCATCAACAGAAATACACAACACACAAGTGCATGGTATATCACTAACAGTGTCAATATTGTCGACCTCTCCAGCAGCAGTTTTCACGCTACACTCAGCTACTTTTTTGTAACTATCGTTAACAACTTTATAAAGTTAGATGAATGAACGTTTAGTTAAATTTATTATCGAAGAAAAGGTATGTATAGCACTAAAGCCTTATCCAATTTCATGAAATACAGCAACAGCTCGCACGTTTAATATTAAAGGCTTCACGACCCTTAATCTTTTTATTTCCCTTTGGTTTTGTTTTAGGAGAAGTATATGAAGCTTTAATCAGTCACAATTTGAACATTTGACACTAACAGTATGAATACCTTCGTCGTTTTGGATTTTTGTCATATAATATGATGTTACTACACCATACAGACAAATCAACTCACAAAATATATTTTAAAGCATTGCAAAATGTAACAATATAGAAACATCAATATCAAGATGATTTGTTACTGCAGATGCAGATATTTCATCGTTCATATTTAATTTCTTTTGACCTGAACAAATACCAAAAGCAGATGAATCCCCAATATTTATTTTTATTTGCAATCGTACCATTCCACTTTCTCTTTTTATTTTTGGAATTTTGTTTATTTGGCATTCTGATATTATTTAAAATTCAAAGAACGTTTCTTATATATATATATATATATATATATATATATATATATATATATATATATATATATATATACATATATATATATATATATATCTATATATATATATATATATATATATATATATATATATATTATATATATATATATATATACATATATATATATATATATATATATATATATATATATATATATATATATTATATATATATATATATATATATATATATGCAACAAACAAAATATTAAACATATGCATGAAGCTATAAAAGTATGACCACTATGTTATGAATTTCAATGTGACTTCCACACGCTTGTTGGCAGTTTTAAAATATACTTTTTATTTTATATATATATATATATATATATATATATATATATATATATATATATATATATATATATATATATATATTTATTTATTTATTTAAATCAGGAAAATTTATTAAATGAAAAATCTGAATTAATTTCTAAATCTAGGCGCAAAAATAAATATCTCTTAAAAAATTATAAAAACAAACGACCAAATTTAATCCCTATTCCAAAGAAAATTATTTAATAATTAGTTTCTGTAACTTCCCGTTAGTCAAAAAAATATAGTAATTAGGAGTTTTTTATAACAGTTTATAACTTCCTGTAAAATATTTTTTTCTATAAATTGAATTTTTTTTGAGATTTAGTAACTGTTCCTGATGATCCAGCAATAGTGAAACTTAAAGTCGAGGAAAGAAGTTAGATAAGTGTTTTTTACTAATAATATATATATATATATATATATATATATATATATATATATATTTATATATATATATGTATATAATTATAAATATATACGAATATGTATATACATATATATATATAAAAATATATATATGTATATATATATATTTATACATATATATATACATATATATATATATATATATATATATATATATATATGATATATATATATATATATATATATATATATATATATATATATATATATATATATAGAGAGAGAGATATAGATATAGATATAGATATAGATATAGATATAGATATATGGGCACTTCCACTGCGAAAAATGAAAAAGTAGTCTAATTTTATTCTCTTTTTTGTCAACTTTTAGCAAATAAACATTGAGGTTTATTTAAAATATACCTTTAGTACTAAAATATATACATTTAAATCCTTTTTTTGCCCTCCATACTTACTTTTTTTCTCAATGTCGAATCATGAAAAAAGTGTCATTGTAAAATGTTATTTTAACAATGAATTTACTTGCATAATCCAAATTAATTTAGCGTGAAAAAGGAGTTAACACGTACTTTTTGTTGGTCAAATTTTATAATTTCTAAAAAAAAAAATATTTAAAGAAAATAACAAAAGAATATTCATTTGATGCAAGTTTGCAAAAGCATTATAAAGTTTTGTTATTTTCTAAAATTCAGTTACCAAAGTTATTAATATATGCGAAAAGAATATTAGATGTTTCGTTTTTACATCTAAAGTTTTAAATTACGATGCTTAGTTAAAGCACATTTTTATTTTAAATATGTAAAACTACATAAATTTACTTTAGTTCTGGCGTTTTTTTGTTAACAAAAAGAATTACGTCATTAAGTTTTTTCGTTGCGTTGATTTGACAAGGTTTATAATTGACAATCATTTATACAAGGTTTATTATACAAGGTTTATATTTGACAATCATTTATAATATTGTTTTTTTTAATTTGTTATATATATTCTTATTTTGGTTGACATATAAATATACATAAATAAATAAAAATATGAGTATATAAAATTTTATACTTAGACATAAAAAAAAAGAAGATTTATTTGCTATCTTTCTAATATAAAAAAAACAGTTAGAACCTTTTTTATTTTTGTTCTAACAAAACCAAATATGCAAATAAAAAGGGGAGAAGGCATCCATTAAGCACGTCTCCTTATATTTGTCAATTCTCAACCCCTTCCCTACTGACACAAACAATCGCATATACCCGAAACCCCTTTTCCTCCTTAACTGTGATTGCAGTTTTCACGTCATAATTATTTTAAAAGGAATTAAATTTAAATAATTTGCAGCATTTTAAAAATTTTACTTAATAAAAATAAGATAATACGCATAAATGTAAAACGTATAAGTAAAAACTTCGACAAACGAAAGATATTCTCATTAAATGATTCAAATAAGAATTAATAAAGTTTTAATACTAAAATAGTTTTTTATAGTTTGCCCTTGGTCTTGCGGAAAATCTCTTTTCTATGTGATAACTTTCATCAATGTAATGAAAAATCACTCAGGAAGAGTGCCACCAGTTTTTTAAAATTTCCTTTTTTAATTATTTTTAATGAATTAGTTCAATACTTTTTCAATTCTTTTGTTACGTAATTCTAACTCTTAATAATAGATTTACAAAATCCACGATAATAATCGCTCGGTAGTGATGTCACGATAGTTATATACGAAATTTATAGTATCAAAACCAGTTTATTTTCCTTAGTCGGTCACCTCTTATAATTTTTTCTAAATTTTTCGAATTGGTTTAGAAATCTTAACATCTTGTGAAAGTTTCTAATACTTGCAGCTTTTACTGATTTGCAGAAATCTGACCTAATAGTTAAATCAATTTAAAAAACACATGTCATTTTTTTAAAATGACATGTGTTTTTTGCTTTATTCTAAAGAGTAATAGTAATAACTAAGAAACTTTTATTAACAAATAAGATACAGAACAGCTAGCAACTTGTCCGAAATGTACAAGAAATGTTTAAAAAATAGTTTTTGCTATGAACATTAGGTTCAAAAATTCAATTTTTCCTAATTTCGCATGAAGTTCCTCCATCAGTTTTACAGTACATTCAGCAATTTGGTTAGATCTGGGAATGTCAATTAATAACTCTTCGACTGACCAATGCGTCTCCAAACACCTAACTGCTTTCTTGCATTTTATCTTCATGAGTGAGGTAAACAGTTCATTTTTTTCAAGCAGAACGACTTGATACTCTTTCCCTTGCATTATTTTACCATAAAACTGGAGACAATAGGGATCTTTGCTTTGAAGTTTTTGAACAATTTTGGTTTTAATTTTCTGTCGTTCAGAGATTACTCGTTTTCAGACACCCGCCTGACTTGGAACCGGCACATCATGACCATGTTCAGCAATGGTTGCAAGAACGTCATGTGCTTTATGTGTAGAAATGTTGTTTTTCAGTACTAGTAAACCCGCTGTTGTAGTGGTTGATCTTTGGTATTTCGGTTTGCATTCAGGAGAAGATGACGTGGAAAAAGAGGTTGATGACTCGGGTGAAGAATCAGAGGTTTCAGAATCCGAAGATCTGAGTCACTTTCATGTGTTTGTGTGGGTTGGGATTGAAAAGAGCTGGCTTGAGGTTGAGTTGTTGATAGTCGGATTTGTTTTTTTGGGTGGATTGATTTCAAAGAGGCTTGTTTGACCATTGAATAACCAATCTTTCCTCCACTCTTAACTTGCTTCTGGTAGAGCTCTTTATCCTTCGTGCTTTTCCATTCTCCATTAACGTCAGTGACATCAAATAACTGAGAAAGTGTTGCAGTGAATTTATCAGACGGTTTCTTTTTGTTTTTGTCATATAGATCAATCAAACTATTGAGTTTCTTTCTGATGAATGCGCTGGATAATAGTTGAAAGTCTAGAATTTCGCTCCAGAGCAATTCTATATCCGTAATCATAATTTTGATTCGATCCATTCGCCGTTTTTCGCTACTAAACAGAAAAGTGAAATTTCCAAGAATTTGGCGGTTTGTCGGCATCCGTGTAAGATTGGTTAGCATTTCAACTGATGGATTGGATCCCTTTTCGGTTTATATATATATATATATATATATATATATATATATATATATATATATATATATATATATATATATATATATATATATATATATATATATATATATATATATGTATATATATATGTATATATATATATATATATATATATATATATATATATATATATATATATATATGTATATATATATGTATATATATATATATATATAAAATTTAATTGATAAAATTAAATAAATCATTATACAGAATAAAAATGAAAATAAAATTTTGTAGAGTAACCCTTGTTTTTCATTACATCTTCACAACGTTTTGGCATTAATTTTATCAAGTTCTCAATAGTTTTTTTTGGAATCTGCATTCACTCTCTTTCAATGGTCTCGAATAGTTGATTTTGGTTAGAAAATCTGCGCCCTCCTAATCTTTTTTTGCAATTTCCCATAAGTTCTCTACCGGATTTAAATCCGGGGATTGAGGGGGCCACTTTATTAATTCAATTTTATTATCTTCGATCCATTTTGTCACGAATGCTGATGTATGCTTAGGATCTCGGTCATGTTGAAATCTCCAACTAATGAGCATATCCTCCTCAGCATATAGTAACGTTTTTGTTTCCAAAATTTCTTTATATTGGAAACGATCTATTTTATTACTTACTTGCGCAATAGGCCTTGCTCCATCCCATGAAAAACATACCCACGCTATCACAGACCAAACTCCATGTTTTACTGTCAAGTTGCAGTATTTAGGTCCGACTTCTTCGTCTGACATGTGTCTAATAATCTGGTCCGACTTCTTCGTCTGACATGTGTCATACCATCAGATTGAATTAAATTAAATTTCGATTCGTCGGAAAAAATTACAGTTTCCCATTGTTGCAGAGTCCATTTCCCATAAGTTTTGGCAAAATTTGTCCTTGCTAGTCGATTTTTAAAAATATGACCGGCTTACATGCTAGCCGCTGACGTGGTAATTTAACCTTTAGAGCTCTATTTCTGATGGTTCTGTTTGTTATATTTAACTCTAAGATCCTTAAAACTTCAGTGAATAAAATTGCAGGATATTTTTTTTTTGTCTAATAATTAATTTATTTTTACAAATTGTTGTTTTTCGTGGACGGCCTCCCTTATGATTTTACTTTTACATCACCAGTTGAAATAAATTTTTTATTAATCTTAATATTACAGATTTATTAATATTATACTTTTCACTTAATTCTTTTTGAATCAATCGTTTATTATAATCACTAACTATGCAATTTCTTGTAATAATTATTGTAATAATTATTTACAGTAATTATTGTATTATTGTTGTCTACTTTTAAGTTACTTAAAATAAAGTTTTTTTGTTGTTATTGACGCTTTGAAGTTAAATATAAATTTTAAGTCTTTCGAATAGGTAATAGTCAGCCAATGATTAGCTGAACTTTTTCATGTTATTTAAATGCTAACAAAATGGCCTTTATAATACAAACGCAAAACTTAAACAATACGAAAAATTAACTTTTAAGTTGAAACATCATAAAATTTAAATAAAATAATAAGAAATCAACAAGTTAATAAGGTTTTCACACACAAAAAAAAATCAAATTCAAAAATAATATTATAAGAGTTCATGGTTAACTTTAACTAATATAAAATCATTATCTTGTTTTAGACAAACTAATTGTAGCAAATATCAGATAAAGTTTTTTTTTTCATTTTATTGAACTTAGAAATTTTGTATATTCCAACATCTGATGAGTTACATGGAATGATAAAAAAGTTATCGATGGCTTGGAACAACATTGCAATCAAACTGTGATTTTGAAACTATTTCAATAACACGAACAATATCAGGTGTTTTTAAAATGAACCATCCAACACGATCGTTTAGTCTAATTTTGTCTGTTATTTAGTTTTAGAGCCTTAACAAACATTGCTACTTTCTAACTCTCCTATGCGTTTTGCTAGTTATATAAGAGGTTTATTTGCACATTTTACAAATTTTTTAACAACTTGAATGAAATTTTCAAAAGAAAAACTTAAATGATCACGAAGGCTACAGTTGTGATATTCACCGCCACACAGTTCTTATATATTTATATATATATTTGGGTTTTTAGAAGAGTTTTTACAATCGTGTGAAAGAGAAGATACACCATTTTTATTTAAAATACTTATCAGTCCATTGAAAGCTCTCCTTGTACTTCTGTTACGTGTGGCACATGCTGCTAGATCGCCAGCACATCATATTTATTAACAAGTAAAGATAAAGTTATTTGACATGGTTCTGCCATGCCTGGTAGAGCATTACCAAGCAATGAAATGTCCCTACTAGTACCTTGGTTAACTGAACAAAAACTGATGCACAGTCATATTTGATGTTAGCATCATAATCATCGTCTGCAAAATTTGAATTCCTATTTTCAATTTCAGAGTTATCTTTAACATAGTTTTCTGTTGAAAAGCTAGCTGTATCGTCAACATTATAATATAAATGAATATCTTTATTTTTATTTCTCCTTCGTTTTGAATAAGAGTTGAATTTATAATATAAATAAATATCTTTATTTTTAATTCTCCTACGTTTTTGAATAAGAGATCTTTTAGCAGTTGAATTAGTATTTTTAGTAGTTGAATTAACTTGAATATCAACGCGTGTCAATTATAGTAAAGTATTTTATTACCTTACCGCGCTTAGGAATAAATTATTTTACAAAAAAATGTTCTGTAATACATCGTTTACCAACGTCTGTGCGATGTCATCTCAAATTAAGAATATAAGTTGGATAGTTTTACGTTGCTTTGACGTAGATTCAATGTCGCAACTCGATGTTAATTTTCGACGTCATTCTCACGTTAATGCGATGTTGGTTTTACGTTGGCGACGTCACCGACCTAAAACCAACATCGCTCCGACGTGAGAATGACGTCGTTGCTCACTGGTAAACGACAAAAATCCATGAATACGAAATCATGTTTTCAAAACACTTTATCTTAAACCATAATCAAACTTTCCATAATCTTAAGAACCATCAATCAAACTTTGCAGATCTGTTGATGACATTTTTTACTCCATTTTACAGATAGATTTTTATTTAGACCTTTAATATGTAAAGATATGACCTTTTCTTTAAAATAAGTTAAAATTTGTACGATTTACAAGCAGTTTAAAGAAGTTAAAACTAAAAATAATTGGTTTTAGAAATACTAAAATAAAATCTCTCAAATGAACTGTAATGTTGTTAGGAACATGTCCAGAAAAATTCAGATCAAAAGCTTTATTCAATCAGAAAATATCATGTTTTGTAATCTTGGTAAATATGAAAAACTCAACTTGCAGAAAAATCAAAATAAAGAAAAAATCTCGTTCAAACAGAAAAATCATGATAAAATCCTCCTTAAGCATATGAGTCTTGAGGTTTCTTCGCTTTAAGATTCTTACTAAATCATTTTTTTATTGCTCTTAGTTTTTTTCTCTGTTTCTTTAACAATATTCTTACATTTCATTTGTTTTACTCTTACATTGACTGCAAACTTATTGTCAATTGTGTAACATTTCCTTGTAAATCAAAATGATGTAATACTTTTAATACACCGTTTATACTATCATTGAAATGTAAAATCATTCCAAAAACACCCATTTTCACAACATCTTTACAAACAAAAGTGATTTTAGGTATCTTTTGACCGTGTGAGTGAGTTTAGCGCTTCATTTGAGTTTTGTGTTTGAACATGCAAACATTACAGTAGTAATTCATTTGTCATTCTGCAGCCGTATTCTCATCTCTCCGTTAAGCTTAACGGAGCTTTTGTCTGAAATTTCATTACAATATTTCTAAGTAAAGAAATGACAAAAATTTATATAAATTTGTTAAAAAAAAACTTATACCAAAATAAAACATATATGTTTAAAAATTTATAATTTTAGATAAATTTTTTATTGTGTAATTTAACAGAAATTTTTGACTAACGTTAAGCTTAACGGAGAGATGAGAATACGGCTACTGTAAATCTATAAAAATGGGTGTGATGAGATTTTTTATTGATAGAGTAGTAGATATATATGGGTTTACTTAGAGTTTTACTTATATTCTATTTGGTTTTACTTAGACTTTACTTATACTCTATTTGATTTTACTTAGAGTTTTACTTATACTGTATAAAAATAGCCTTAATAATCCGCTTACAGAGTATTAATGGCACAACCTATATAGTTCTGCATTGGGTTAATGCAATTTTCAGTAAGTTTCCTTTTTCCAAAGAGGTGTTTTTGTGCCTTTATGAGACTTAACAATGTAACGCAATCGAGTACCTAGTCGTTTTTGGACATCATCAATACACTCCAACTTTATTGGCGCTATATCTTATTCATTATATGGGTTGGCTTTTACTACATCCGAAAAGATTTAACATCATCATTTCCTAAATATCCTTAAGAAGTTGTTCTTTAGAACAGAATGCTTTAAAATGTCAACTGCTCAAGCTGATTTCAATGCACCTGATGACCCATTATTGTTAATTTGGCAGTAATGGTTAATTTTCCAATGAATACTATTAGCTGTATTTTCTTTTCCTATCCACACTCTGCAATCATAGCAATATCTTGATTTTATTTCGACATCAACACATTTATCTGCTGCTATTGCAGTGATTACCCATGCAATGATGAATGACCACGATTTTGCCATGATCCATTAATAAATATCCAAACACATAGAATATCTTTGACAGTTTCAATATGAGAAGCTTTTATTGCTTCTGTTTGCATGCTATCTGTGGCAGCATTATTATAAGCTTTCATTACCTTTCTGTTAAAATTACTGCTTTTTTTGACAAACATTTAAAGTTCATTGAAGATGCAAACGTACTTATTGATGAAAAACTACAGCCTATTTCACGGAAAACTTTTACAGAACGTACATTTACATCGGATGTATTTTGACCTTTAGTTTTCTCCTTTTTCTTTAATTCTGGGGAAGTAATAATTATTTTATTGCATGAACAATTAACACAGTTTATAGTTACAACATGAGAGAACCCTTGTCTTTTTAGAATAAAATCTTTTACAACAATGATGCAAAAATATTTTAAAAGTACAAGAGTTTGCAAAATGCTTTTTAGTAAGTAAAATGCACAGAAATATAGTCTTCTGTTTGTAGAGTAGAAATAGTAGAATAATCAATTATTGTTTTTGAAGAAAAATTCCTTTCATTTAAAAATATGGATTTGGAACGAAAATAATCTAAAAGTTCATCATTTTTTGGAACTAAGCCATTCCGTGCTTTTTATTTTCTTCTACTTATATTTTCTTTGTTTGTTTATTAACTTCATTTACTTTCGTATTTATTATTTATAATCTTATAAATTATTACTAGTTCATAATAAATCAATAACAACATAAATCTTTGAATGAGCTTCAACTAAATCCTTGACATTCAAAAATGCAATGTTGATAAATAAACAATTAAAAGCATGATAGACACACATAGAGACACATTAGCTTACAATTTTTGACAACATAACTTAACGAAGGTATGCTTGTTGTTGCTACGGCGTTGCTTAGGTAAATAATTTTGCAAATGTTGATTTTTATCACATTTCCAAAAATAAATTCTGTTTCATCCAAATATCAAAAAGAAGAGAATAATATTTTGAATAAGATAAATTAATTTAAAAATATTTTCATATTTTAATTTTGCTCTACCACCTTTAAGGAACTTTATTATCATCATTTAGTTTGAAATTACCATTATGCGTAATACATCATGTATGATAAGATCCTTAAAACCGCGTCTTAAAGGTCGCTCCTTTATTTCTTCTACCTCTAATGTCATGTAACAAAACGTTATTGGCAACCTTAATAGGTTCTTCGTCTATTTTTATATTTTTTAAAATTCTTTTATCATAATATTTTTTTGGATTGATTTTAGCTTCTTTGATCATCTGAAATTGATAAAGTAATAAAACCTATTAGAATAATTATACTCTTCTACAAGTAATGCTAACTACTGCAAATTAATTCGAAAAGTTAAAGTGCCTTACCTTAGTAACCAAGTTAGTTAAGTTTTTCATATGAATCTTACTTTTCTCTGCTTCTGCTTTTACTTCTTCATCAATTCCAATAAAGCCTCGTTTGCTGATGTTTCTAATATCTTGCATACTAATAAGCCTTATTACTCCTTGAGTAAGAATATAAACTTAGATTTAAAAGGTTTAAAAACTTGGCTAAATGCAAAGTTAATTTATCTGATCTTGGAAAAAACAAAACTATTATTTTTTCATGTCTAAAACAAACTTTTATACAACAATCATACAAATAAATTTTAAATTTAGTTGTATTATTAACGTTTATATTCAACAAACGTTGTTAAATACCTTGGTATTTTTATATATTCGAACCTCTCAAGAAATTCTCATATAGATGCCCTCCGTGAAAAACTTAATCGAGCTAATGGCCTTCTTTCAATAATTCGCCATTACTTTGATAAAACTACCCTTAAGAATCTGCATTTTGCAAATTTTCAGTCTCATCTACCGTTGTCAGGTTTGGGGACATATTGGCAAATGAAATATTATTAAATTTTTATAAGCTCAGCGTCAATTAATCCGAATAACAATTTTTTTTCTACACAATACAAAAACTTTAAACTTCTTCAAAAACTTAAATTTTCTACTTTGTAAGCACTAGTCAAATTTGCTAATCCTCTTTTTATTTTTGACTACCTTAATGAAAATTTACCTTCCTCTATTAAAACCTATTTTACTAAAACTCGATTTATACATTCACATTTGACTTAGAAACATCAGTAATGGAAATCCAAATGTTCCTCACTATAAAACTTTGAGGTGTGGTAAGTATTAAACTACACATCAACGCATCATTAAATCGAATCAAAGTCTTTTGTTCATTGTAAAAGAGTTTGAAAAATTAAAACATCAAAGTAATTTAACTTCATTTTATTATTTAGAACAAAACAAATTTAAGCCATTTCTCAAAAAAAAATTATTTTAAATATTTATCATTAATAACTTCTTTTAGTTTACTTTTTTTTCTTTTTCTTTTTATTATTTTTATAGCAACTTTATTGTCTTTCGCGTTGTTATTTTATTACTGCAACTTTTATTATTACTATTATAATTATATTTTTTATAAATACTATTATTTTTGCTGTTACTTTTGCTCTTACAATGAATAAAGTTGTATTGTCATTATCATTAATTTTTAAAATATTATTTTTATGTTATGATATAATTATTTGGTGTCACTCCTTTGATCAGGTTTCTGTATGAGTGGCTCCTTCCTTGTCAAACAATTATTTATATTTATTCTCAATAATGATATTACGATTTTATTATTTATAATATTTCGTTATTTTTATTACAGTATCGTCCACAATTATTACTGGTCCATAATTATTTTCGTCGCGTCCACAATTATTTTCGTAAAAAAAATACTTTATTTTCCCAATGTTTTACAGAAAATTAAAAAATAAAATTTAAGAATAATTTAATTACATAAACACGTTACGCTGAATCCTTTTAACACCCACACACGCATGTGAGAATAATAGTTTTCAAAAGAATACTCAATAAAACCTGTTAAAATCACAGTAATAATGTTATTCATTTCTTGGGGATTATTAGGTCGTGGTTGTATCTTTCTGAATAAATTTTTCAAAAACTCCTCTCTAGGATTAAGTTAAGTGCTGTAAGGTGGTAAAAACTGGATAGTACAATTGCTTTTTCGAAATGCCGATTCTACGGTTGATGAATGGTGGAATCGCACATTATTACAACATATCTTCAATCACTTAAAGCTGGTCTTAAATCTTTTTCGATCCACTCGTTCATGCAAGCAGTATTAAAGGCCCCAACCTTATTTTAAAACTATTACATCCCGTAACTGAATGGCGCATATTAAGCTAACATTCCTTCCTCTCTGTGTGGGGACTGTAATATATGGGGTACTTCCCAACAACGCATATCCATAATGTCGTGAATCGTGCAAATTAAAACCGGTTTTATCAATATAAATCAGATTAGAATTTTGCAGAAAAGAAACATCATTGCAAAACGTGAACCTTGTTGCTATTACGTGAGCTGAATTTCTCGCAACAATAACCGATTTAAGCCTTTTACGGGTATACCCCATTTGTTTTAATTCTCTTTTAATTGTAGTTGTCGAGCATTTATGTTCTTCGGGCATTTATTCTGCAATGTCGATCGTAGTTAATGCATTATTTGCATTAATTGATAATTCAATTTCTCTCTTTCTTTCAGTATTATCTCGTGCCGCTCTGCCACGCTTTTTAGACACTGTATTTTGATCTTGTTCAAGTTTTCGTATCCAGTTTTGAATCGTCCTAATTGAAAGACCTGTTGCATTTGCAGTAGATCGACTTGATTCGTTGCTATTCATTATTCTTTTTATTGTAGAAATATTTTCTTCGGTTGCAGTTTTATTTTTTGTTTGTTTTTCTGTTTCAACATTCGAATGATTGATGTTTGTATTTTTTTCGTTTGCCATAACATACTTCGTGATAAAAATACTAAAGTATTTTTATTACGTAAAAAATTGTGGACGCGACGAAAATAATTATGGACTACAAAGAAAATAATTATGGACGCGACGAAAATAACTGTGAACGATACTGTATTATTATTAATTTTATTATTTTTATTATTATTGTTGTTATTATTGTTATTATTAATATTATAATTATTGTAATTATATGATTGTAATGTTTGGGAAGAATAGATATCTTGTTGTTGTTGCTATTGTTTTTCTTGTTGTTGTTGTGCTTCCATCTTCTAAAATACAAATCTCTTTTAATTTTTATGATTACTATGAATTACTAATGATATCGCATAATTTTGGATATAAAACTTTAAGATACTTTAATTACTTCTTTTAGTCCACTATTACAAACAGGTGAGCGACCTCCAAACATCAATCAAAGGGTAACACTTTTGCCGCAGTTTGCCTTTCTATCCGTGGTTGGTGCAAAACTATATCAATAAACTATTCCCAGTTTTTCTGGTCATGGTCAAGTACCTTACGGATTTTTCTAATAAGGAAAAATGAGAAATAATTCTCAATAAAGACATTGTTTTAAATAGATTTAAAACTATTGTGAGTAATAGTTTTATATAAGAGAAGGAGGCAAGTTATGAATCTTTGTGCATCCTTTTTAATTAAAGTTTAATTTTTTTTGTCGATAAGTTTGTTATAATAAGCACAATACAAACTGTTTATGTGCCGCATTAAAAAGTGGTTCCTCAACCCTGGTTTTTTAAATTTTTTCACAAAACAAAATATTTGTAAAAACTTCATATTTTGTCATTAAGTTTTCTCATTTACATCGAAGGACACATCCGTTTCACCAAAAATTAAATCCTTACGATTAGATATTAATAAACGAAATAAAACGTTTGTAAAAAAGTATTGTGACTGCCTTGGTGAAAATAATCTTTTGACATTGCTTTAACGACCCCAGTCCTAAAATAACCTCGTCTTTAACCTTCTCCTCTACTTAAAAGATTTGCAAAGATGATAAGTTTATCCATTAGTATCAAATCAAAAAGTACTTTCCTGTATTTCAGTTTGTATTTTTATCCTGCCTATTTGTTGATGATAGACGACAGATTTTATGCTATCAATACCCAAGATTTTAAACATTTTGTGGTTTAACTAGAAAATACCGTAAAAAACTTTTTTTAAATTTGTTTGGTTAAACGTTTTTCACATTTATTTGTTTTTAAACCAAAGTTTCCAAATATAAATAGCTACCTCGTTAAAATCCAGTTCCATTATCTGTTTTATTATTACGGACAGAAAACCAAAAGTTGTCATTAAATTTATAATTGCTTTAGCAACCATTTTAGCTTACTTGTAAGGTAACAGGTCAAATGAAAGACAAATTCGTGCAGCTCATAGAATATGTTTTGCCCATTTTTGTTTGAGGAAATGATCTCGCAAAATCTATACTAACATTTTCCAATACGCCTCTAGCCTAAAAAGACATAGCAAGTTAAAAAATAGGAATTCTTGTTATTATAATGTCGTTATTATTGTTATTATGACTACAATAAATGCAATTGTTATAAATAATTAAAATTATAAAAATAGTTTTTATAGTAAATAATATTATTTATTATAAAATAGTTATTTTATAAATAGAGTAATTTGTTATTATAAAAATTGAAAAATCTAAAAAATATTTTCACTTATATTTCATTTCATTGTCTTGCCTTTTTTTTGCATTTATTTAATTTTTAATATATCTTTTTATATATTAAAAATTAAATTAATGCAAAAAAAAGGCAAAATTTTTAAAAAAAATACCCGGTTTTTTTTAAAGAAAAACCCGGCCTAGTGGGTTTTTTTAGGTAATTTTGGGTTTCATTGGGTATTTGGATTTTTTTGGATTTTGTTTTTGTTTCGTATGTGTAATTTTATGACATTGAAAATTAGGTTAATTTTCTACTTTAACTTTATTTAAAATATATTTTCCGTAATGTTAATAAATAATTTGTAACAAAAATTTTTCAAACTTATTTGAAAAACATTTTATAATATAATTTATGACTGTAATAGAGAAAAAAAATTTACGTTACATCTATATGTATTGATTTATTTTAGATTTAAAAGTATTATTTTATATAATTAAAAATGGGAAAAAAAGGCTGGAGAACGGGAGGAAGTAACTGAAGTTTAAATCAAACTTGAACTTGAAATACAAATGAACAAACTTTTCACGCAACGACTTTGTTTATAAAGGTTCGTGTTAAGGAGTTAAAGAGTTAAGAGAGGGTTGTAACCACAACAAGGTAGCCTCCTCTTCTGTAGTAGCCTTCTCAGGCTGCTACTACTCATTCAAATTCACCGTTGAGGTAAATAACATAAAAGATAAAAAAAAACTTCATTTATAAAAGTATTTAAATAAAATTTCTAATAATATATTTCCAAATAATGATTCAAATATTAGTAAACATGCTGTGAGAGCTGTTATATTGGTTATAATAGTTAATAAAAATAGTTATTAATTTAGTTGATAATAATAGTTAATAATTAATTTAGGTAATAATGTTATAGTTATAATAGTTTATAATATTATTAAATAAAAAATCCAGTAAAACCCAGATTTACTTAGTTTCTTTAGAAGGGTTTTTTTAAGCGGGTTTTTTAATGCCAACCGTGTTTATAATACAAATATTCAAGATTTCATTTATTCATTTACTTTATAGACATAGTGTAAATCAAAATTGCACGATTGTATTTTATTTTCAAAAATACAAATGTTATCTGCATTTACAGTTTTTGATGTCAGATTATTCTATTTACAACTTGTTGAGGAAAACAATATTTGTGAATGTCGAGTTGACATCGTTGCTTGCGTATCTTATAAGAATTACCACCGGTATATTTATTATTGTTAATTTCATAAAACAAACCTTTATCTATGCAAATCAAATTATTTATTTGAAATATATAACTTAATCATGTTTTAAACGTCTGAGCTCTAGAAAATCCAAACCAAGCAGCTGAAAACTGCTTTAATAGCCTAAACAACTAAGACTAGCAATTTTTTTTGGAATACTTTCAATAGATGTTATAAACATAGTTTGGTGTGACGACCAAACTGTAGAGCAATATTTTATTATTGCACTTATACAAGTGGTAAATTCACGTACTAATAGGATTGCTAATTTTTAAAGCATTCTAAGATTAGGCATGCTCTAGTAATTGCTACTTAAATGGCTCTGCAAATGTTTTTTCTGGTTAGGGCGGGAGTCCATAGTTACTCCAAGATCCTTCGGATTAGATGAACATTCTAAAATACAATCATCTAACTTGTAATTTAAACTAATACTATGCATTTGAGAAAGTGCTTATCTGTGTGCAACACATTTCTTGTTGGCAATTGGCAATTGCCAAGTATCTGACCAAACAATTATTCCATCAAGAGCAGCAATTAAATCGTGGCTATGAATTATATCACGATACAAAGTGTATATATCATCAGCAAAACGTTTTATTGTACATTCGAGATCGTTTGCCACAGATGATATGTCATTTATAAATAGTAAGAACAAATTTGGTCCTAGCACACTACGATTCGAATCGGATCTGATAAAGAACTACCAATCTTTACCTATTGAGATCTGTCTGTGAGAAATGCAGAGATCCACTTTAAAAGATTACCGTGTATATTCTATAATAAAAGTTCAAATAATAGTTTTGAATGAGAAACGGAATCAAACGCTTTTCTGAAGTCAATATACATCTGTTATCAGATGATTGTCCATTGCAATACTCCAATTGTTAGCTAATTCTAAAAGATTCTAGGAGATATTACGTTATAATTATTTAAATACTCAACAATATATGAATTGATAATTTTTTCCAAGATTCGAAAACAAGTTAAAGAGATGTGTCTATACCCAGTAAACACGGTAACGTCCAGAAAACGTTTTTTAGACGTGTATTGAAAACGTTTATTCTCAGAGCTTTTTCCGTCCAAAGGAAACGGTGAAGGGACGGTTTTTAAAAAACGTTCAAAAACAGTTTTTGGACGTTTATTGGAAACGTTTATTTTAGGAGCTTATTCCGTCCAAATGTAATGGTTTAACACTAACTTCAAACGTAATTAACTTTAATGTAAAAGCATTAATTTTAAACGCAATGTTAATTATCTAAAGGTTTAAGCTTATTTACTTTCGTAATTAAAACATTGGTTCTAATTACAAAAATTTATAAATATAATTTAAAAAAGCATAAGTTTTTCATTATAATGATAATAGCATTATTACGACACTTAATTCAAAGCAACGCAACAATAACTTAAAATAGATACTAAATGTTAAAGAAGTTTGCAACATCTTCAATTACAAAAAGCGTCTTTATTTTTTATCTTCCGCCCTCGGAACTCTCTTTAAATCGTCTCCTATTAGTCGATCGACATTTTCTTTTGACTTTCTTTCCGTCACCAGAGCACCTACAAAGTAAGAAAACCCAAAAAAAGTTCATATTTAGGTTATTGTCTGTTTGATGTTATTACAAAACTTTTAAATATAAATATTATGATGTATGCATTGCAATATTAAAAACCAAACGGTAATTAACCACTCAAGAACTTCAGCAAAGGTGTTGCATTGCATGACATTATTAGATAAATAACTGACAATAGTATTAAAATATTTTAAAAATAATAATAGATACAAGTGACCGTAACTAAATATACTCAAAACATAATATTACAATTCCAAACATGATCTTATAATTACATTATCTTATATACTTTTCTAAAAATTGAAAATAACCAAGTAGAGTCTTGTTCAAGTCAGTAGTCTTGAACGGTCGTTTTCCATTTTTTCCCACCTTACTAAATTTAGCTCGTAGCTTTTTTGACATTGTCTCGTCTAAAGCGTTATTTATAATTGATGATGGCGTGTTGCCACCAATCTGTTTCAGCCGGCTGACCTAAAAAAAATTCAATAACCCAGATTTAAAAATTTGAAAATTAGAAATGTGTAACAATACGTTAATAAAAAAACATATTTTTTCTACTTTAACTTTATTTAAAATATATTTTCCGTAATGTTAATAAATAATTTGTAACAAAAATTTTTCAAACTCTTTTGAAAAATATTTTTTAATATAATTTATGACTGCAATAGAGAAAAAAAATTTACGTTACATCTATATGTATTGATTTATTTTAGATTTAAAAGTATTATTTTATATAATTAAAAATTTGATAAAAAGGCTGGAGAACGGGAGTAAGTACAGTATTTACTAATAAAAAACATTTATTTTTTAACAAATTATTATTTTTTAGAATTAGTGCAGTGTAATATGACTTTATGGATTGTGGAAACAAATATGTTCATATGACTTTATAACAACTTCACATGTAATTAATCTCAAAATTGATTAATTAAATAATATTAAAGTTTAGTAAGTAATAAGAATTACCAATAAAAGAAAATCATCTTTTTTTTTAAGAATCTCCTCCTTTTCCTCAAAATCTTCGAGGGTGGATGATTTTTCAATGTGATATGCTGATATTTCTGGCTTCATCTGTCGACCCAATTGTTCAGCAGCTTTTTCAAATTGTGTTATTTGACTTTTAACACCACTTAACTCCATAAAAAGAGCATACTGTAAGCCTATTTATAAAAAAATGTATTATATATATATTTATATATATTTATAAATATATATATATATATATATATATATATATATATATATATATATATATATATATATATATATATATATACATATATATATATATATATATATATATATATATATATATATATATATATATATATATATATATATATATATATATATATATATATATATATATATATATATATATATATGAGTGTGTGTGTGTGTGTGTGTGTGTGTGTGTGTGTGTGTGTGTGTGTGTGTGTGTGTGTGTGTGTGTGTATTTAATGTTGAATAATAATCTTCATAGTAATTGCGTTACTATAAAAATGCTCATTACTGTTCTATAACAGGTTTAGATTTGGAAGGGCATCCAGTTGTAAAAACTTGCACCAAACTTTTACTTAATACTATTTTAATTAAAAAGTAATAAGAATTTAACCCAAATAAGTGTGAAACTATGGATGTAAGACTTCAGCAACTAAAAATATAAATATATATTTACATCTTTTATCAAGAGCCTTGAATGTTTCAGGTGGGTTGCTATACATAAATTTGCCACCAATGCGATTTGTTTCCAAAGGTCTTTGCTTTCCGATAGTTAAACTAAAATCTTCAATTTTTGAAATAATAAGACTGCTTTTTAATATATTTAGTACTATTAATATAAATAAAGTCATCACAAAAATATTTAATTAAAATAAGTTTAGTTTTTTATTTAAATCCTGAAAGCTTTTAGGTAATTTACTCTTATTTTTACCTGCGAGTTCAACTTCGGAAGAGTTAATTTTTACTACAGAGTTTTCTTTAGATTTCTCCACAATTTCAAAGTGTGTCTTGAGTAAACCTAATTTTTGAAAACCTTGTCTACGTTGTTGGCCTTTTGAATAATACTTTTTTTTTTGAAGACGGTTCTATAACCATATGAATATCTGGACTTGGTTCTCGATAATCTGATTTAAAACTTTCATTTTCTGAAATTGTTTAATATATATAGTTTTAATATTTTATCTAATTTATGAACTTTAAACACAATACACGTATTACATTATGAAAAATAAAGTTATCAGTAAAAAAATATGATTGTTTTCAATATATAAACAGTTCAAAATACTCAAAGATTTTCAATAAATGATGAATAATACAAACATCAAACACAAAATGATTATAACACATTATTAAAATCCAATAAGCTCCAGTTTAAGTTTTTATACCACTTTTACCACAAAATTTGATAAAACACTGAACTTTTCTTAACTTAAAAATCAATTTACAGTTATAATAAATGGTTAAAATAAACGATAACAATTAATAATAAAAAATAACAACAAAACACATTTGAAAGAAAAAAAAAAAAAATGAAATTAACAGAAAATTACCAGTTTTTTCAATTTCATGACTAGAAGTCTCGGTATCTATATTTATGCAAATATTACAAATATCGTTTGTAGCCTTGTCAAGATGAACCTTTTTCAATTGAAACTTTAACCAATTAATATCTGGATCCACCCAGTTGCTAATATAATAATTAAATTGTTTTTTTGACTTAGGTGGCCAATAAAGAATATTCTCATTGTTATTTACCCTGTGTAATGGAACTGTCACTTTTTTCAAAATATTGTCTTCAGAGATAGTGACTACTGAATAAAGTCTTTTAAAAGGACTAAATAAAAATATACATACAACATTTAACAACATATCAGCTATACTCACATGAACATTTAAGTAACATTTAATATTTACTTAACTTGCCGTTAGACAATATTGTTAATAAAGCTTCTTTAACAAGACTTATGAAATTTATTGAAGTGAAATAAAAATTAATGGACAAAAATTTTTTTGTTAAGCCAAAAAAATTAAATTATACAAACAATACTATTTTAATTACAAACAATACTTTAAAGTACAAACAATACTCTTTAAATTATTTCTTAAAAAGTAAATATCAATGGACTTTGAATTTAGAAAAATGTCAAAGTACGTATCCGAATCCTTTTTTCTGTAATAGAAGCAACTATATTTCCCTCCTCCTTAATATTCTTTCACTAAAACCACACTATGATAGGTTAAAAAACAACAATCTTTCACATTAGCCTTTACTTCATTTTTCATTTCATTGAATCTTTTACATATTTGCAGGATTATGTTTTGAACGCATCTATCTTTTTAGTTGCTGCAAGTAATTTTTAAACTTAAAAGCTGATACATCATCAGAAGGTGTGTTATAAAACTGGACATCGTCGCATATGTGCAAGAGATTATGAACATTGTAAACACAAAAAAGTTCACCAAAATTTTCATTTGAATTAACATCAAAGTATTTTAAAAGTTTGGAGCGTTGTCTAAATTTGAGTTACTGTAATTTTTGTCATTATCACACAAAATTCTAATAGCTTTTGCAAAACTTTAAAAATGCTTATACATAGGAACACTTATTATTCCTTTTAACACAATCATCCCTGTATACAGTAAGAAAGAATGCAGTTCAGTGGCTTTCCACCTATCTAACTCAAAAAGCCCTCTTGGTTGTCTTGAAAAATTACTTAGCAGTTTTCCATTCAATTGAAGTAAATTATCTGAAATCTGATTAATCATAGTACAAGACAACTTCCCATGCTTAGTTCTATTAATATAACCCTTTAAAAAAATATAGTATTCTACGCGTAACACCTAAACAAATTAGATGCATGTAATCTAATGGAAACATACTAATAAAATTTATTACTAATATTTCTCTTAAAACACTTTTTTCGTGTTAATGACTTCTTTTATTTACATCTTTTTGAAAGTATTTATTATTGCAAAAATCAACATTTGAGCGCAAAATTGTTTAACCATCATCCACATAACCATAAACAACTCTATTTAAATCGCTTTTCCATACTTTTGTAAATCTTTCACATGAAAGATGTACAAAAGTAGCCAGTATGATTTACAATACCTTTTAACATCACACGTGCAGGTGCATCACAGACAAAAACATGAATTTTAATGTGATAATTTTTTCCCAAGTAAGTCAATGGGGTGATGCATAATATCTTAAACTCATCAACCAAATTTTTTAAAAACATATGTGGATTTGGTTTACAAATACCACCAAATATTTCAATTATAAGAGGAGTATAACCATGGATTCGAGCAAGAATAGGCCATATTTGACAAGAGCTAGACTTAAACAAAGGCATGCCATCTATATTAAAAGTCAATAAAACGACATCTTCAGAAATAGAATGCATACTAATTTGCTTAGTTATCTATTTCCTTAATTCAAAATGAATATATTCTCCTCCTCCATTAATTTGAAGAGTGGGAATATCTCTCTTAGTTTGAAGTAATGTTCTACAATCCTTTGGAACATGATGTTGATATTCAAGAAATATTCCTAATATTTCATTAGTACACTTTTGAGAACAATTGTTTCGCAAAGTCCATTTTCGAATTTTTGAACATAAAACATTATCATATTTATTTTGTTTTTTGGCATCAGGTAAGTCCTTAGATAATTCACAACCAACTGAATCTTAAGAATCGTTTTGACCATTTGAGTTTAAAGAAAACACATTTTCTTTAAACTCAAATGGTGTAATTATTGCTATATTTTACATCTATACTAGTTTTTTAGTATAAGTAATTATATTTACATTAGTCATCAAAATATTTAAAATATGAATATTTAAAAAATTATATCATTTTATTGTTAACTATTTTATACATATGATCTAATATAAGTAACACCTTGTGTTTGGTCTAGATCTTTCTTTTGTTAATAACAGAATGATCACTTGAAGAATCGCTCATTTTTAAATATATTATAATATATCTATGAATCACTACACACAGATATACATATATATTGTATATATATATATATATATATATATATATATATATATATATATATATATATATATATATATATATATATATATATATATATATATAAATATGTATATACATATATATATATATCAATATGTATATACATATATATTTATATATATATATATATATATATATATATATATATATATATATATATATATATATATATATATATATATATGTATATATATGTATATATATATATATATATATATATTGAAGATTGACAGCAATAATATGCGGTTATTCAAGCGATGATATTTTGGAATTGCGGTATTAGCATTGGAATTGCGGTAGTAGATGGGTTCGCCGTTTGAGTTGAAATTGCTTTGTTTTTTTTAGTCGAGTGTGTTTTTTCACTTTGTCTTGAAAAAGCCCAAGAACATCTAATACTTCATTATCATAAAAAAATATCTGATTTTTTGGGATTAAAATCAACGGATTCAGTAAATCCTCTTATAATTATATTATTTTTAATTCTACTTTTTATTTTCTTGTGCTGTTTTATGCAGCAATATGACGTCGTTGGTTTTAATTGTCTCGCTGTTTTTAAACAAACTTGACCATGTTTGACAATGAATTGATTTAGTTGAACAATCATTAGAAAGTTTAAGAATTGTATCGGATAATTGCTGAATTTTTGAGTAGAGAGCAGCTTTTTCAGCGTCATTAAAATTCTTCTAAAGTAGTTGTTGTAACATCGACAGCCACTTGAATCATTTCTGAAATGGTCGGGGCATACTTATCATGAAAATTTGATGCTTTCAGATTTAACTAACTTAATTAGTAGCATGGGCCGCCTTTTTAGCTGTTTCAGTAGGGTATAACATATTCTTGATACTTTAGGTACTTATTTGTATAAAATTAATAAGGTACGTATTCGTATGCTAGTAAATCTTTTTAAAATTTTTTAAAATTCAAGTTTTCATAGCTTTTTGTAATTTTATGAGTAAAGTTTTTAATTTTTAATTTAACGTTGTGGATTTTACCAACACCAGTTTAATTTAATTTTTTCCAAGGTTACCAAAAAGCTAATTAAGTTAAAAGTTTTTTTCAGTTATTCCCTGGAGGGTTGCTGAAAGTTATGTAATGCGGTCGACTGCAAAACGGTTTTAACTGCAAAGTAATAGTTAAATAAATAAAAAATATGTGTTTTCTTTGCTGGAATTTTTATAAACTCTATAACTTTTGTAACATAAAAAAGTCATAATCGCTGTAGAAACTATCCGAAATAAACCAGCACCAAAAGATAATTGTACGATTTAAAACTCAATTTAATAATATAAGAAGTTCTAAAAATAATACTGCAAAACAAAGAAAAACACGTATAAGCTTTATAGCGGAAAGAGTTAAAAAATAAAAAATCATAAAAATGCTTTACGGCTTAAGAATTTATTTATTTATATGCCTCGGCATATAAATAATACTCATGAAGTTTATTGGCGCATGAAAGCGGAAAGAAAATTTTTTATTTGAGTTTTTTTGTAAAGAAAAGTTGGCATTGTTATTAAAATTAATTTTTTTGTTTGCTATATTTTTTTGACTTATAAATCGAATTATTTTTGGACAGAAATTTACTATTAATTGACATATTTTTAAAACCAACAAATTTTAAGGAGATGACAGTTCAGATTTGATTTCCCGTTATTTGAAATTCTAATTTTTTGGTTTTTTTAGAAAACCTCCAGTTACTTTAAAAGCGTCAAATTAAATTTAAAGTTGAAAAAATATTTTTAATGTTATATAAATGTAAAATGCAGTTGTTAATATTTATCTTACTGTTACACGCTAATATTGTAATGATAATTTGAAATAAAAGTACGCAAATAATCACTATAAAAACGTCGCAAAGAATAAGGTTTATCAATGTTAGCAGCTTTTTCAACGTATTTAAGCCATTTATGAACAACGTTTATTCAACGTTACATATACCAACGTTGAGAATGTGGTAATTGAAAAACGTTAAAAAAGTGTTGCCAGCAAACACGGGGATGTATAAAAAATGTACAATGAACGTTCAGACAGAACGTCTCGGACGCGTTCTAAACTGATTCGAGATTAGACGCTTAAAGACGTCTTTTTCGGACGTTCAAAAGACGTTCTTAGAAACGTAAAAGTTTCATTTGCGTACTAAAGTGTTCATGATAGAACAGCAGAAATTCGGCCCAGGAAAAAGCGTCTTTTGAACGTTCAAAAGATGTTCAGAACGTCTTTAAAGCGCTCAAACGACGCTCGTTAAGCTACAAGCGTAATTTAGTAATTGCAGACATTTGATAACTGAATTACGCTCATAGCTTAACTTAAAAACACCACCATTGTGGGGTTTTTACCACTGGGTTTTAACGTTTTTAAAGCATAACCGGAGCGTCAGCAAGTACAGATATAAAACACAATTTGCAGTATAAACTATGTTAAAGATATTTCACATTACAAAAATATTTAAAAAATAACTTGAAAACTGTCATATTTGAAAACTGTCTATGATTTTCTTTATCCCGTCCACCTCCGCCTTTTCTATCCAGCGCTCTTTTAAGCACATTTCCAACGCATTTTTCTATTTCTATTTCATCATACTTTGGCACGGCCTCTGCAAAAAATAAAATTAAAATATAGGATTTATAATATATATTATAAATAGTTTAGTCAGCCATGCATAATTTAACATTAACCAAAAAAGGTATTTTAGTATTGATATTTTATTATTGATATTATTTATAATTGCTTGATTGCATCCCTGAAAATAATATTCCATTACTTTTAACTTAATTGAAAATAAAAAATTACTAATATGATTTTTTATTTTATCAAACCGTTTAGATTATTAAAACCCATCCTTGACTATTTATAATATATTATATTCATAAAAAAAAAAGTGAAATTAGAAAGATCCATGATAATTCTATAACATAAATGCGAAATCACGTACCATTTTGTATCACCTAATTATACTAAAACCTACCAAACGAGTGTGTTGACAAATATCATTCAAACTCATTAAAACCTTCCAAATCTGACATTTGATTTATAAAATAACTTGAATCAGGCGATTCATTTATTTCACCCTGCCTCTTTATTTCTTCTAAAATCTCATGTAACTTGTGGAAAACCTTATACTGAAATCCTGCAAAATTTAAAAAAGAAATATTTAAAAAACCCTAAAACTTATCTTTACAACAACATAAAAATTGAAAACTAGCATAATTTTAAGTTAATTTTATTTTAAATTATTCTATACTTGCTTCTGTTAATGGAAACTTGTTTAATGCAATATTTATACTTTCTTGTTCATACCTTTTTGATACAGATGAAGTTGAAATAAATAGAGAATTAGGCTGTGATGAGAACGATGGTTTTAACGGTTTCGATTTTAACGGTTGCCGATGGATTGGGGGTGAAATGATAGAAGAAATCTCTTTTCTTTTATTTTGGGAGAAAGATGAAGATGTAAATAATGAGGATTGTGATTCAGTTGATAATACATTAGAAAAAGAATGAAATGAAGTGAAAGTAGATTTAAATGGTTGTTAAATGGTGATTGTGTCATAGAAGATTTTCCCTTTACAACTATTGAACCTAAAATATATATTCATTTTCTTCCAATGTAAAAAAAGTAAAAAATCCAATAAAATATTAGATAAATAAAATTTAAAAAAATGTGGAACAAAAAGATTGTAAAAAAAAAACTGCAAAATACCTGATTGAAACTTAATTTTTATTATAGGATATTTAATCTATTCATCTTTTGGTGGCCATTGCTGTGAGCAAGCTCTAATAACATTAATGCCTTTTGGCCAACAGACATTCTTATCTACTATCTAGATCGTGAAAATGGTCATTTCTTCCTCCTCAATAACTCCTTCCATACGATTCTTGACCATGACATAATTTTATATATACTACAAAAGAATAGCAATTTATTCAAAAAATATGTAACCTTAACACTAAATAAATAAACCTCATGCATATATACATCGTAAAATAAGTATTATATAAACTGTTGCACAACACTGTTAACTGATTCCAAACTATAGTGATATATAAAACAATGTCAAATTATAAAACAATGTCAAATTACTTTTTAAAAAAGAAAGAATGACCTATTTCGGAATGATAATAAATGATGTTTAAAAAAAAAAGATAACTTTAATATTTTTAAATATCTTAAAAACAAATCAAATATGTAAGTGCAATATCATGCCTGAGAAATAAATTAATTTTCATGACTTGACAAGTTAATTGTGAATTTCTATATTTTTTTAAATTATTGCATTTAACTTATATTATTAAACAAGTAACTTTAGCTTTACATTTACAAAAAAGAGTTTTTACCACAATATTTACTGCATTCTTCAATGTCATACTTAAATAAAACATACAATATTAAACTGAAGTTAAATTTATTCATTATAAACATACTTTTCAGTTTCTGTTTCATGCAAAACAGGAAACATGGCGAGCCTTCTGCGTTCAGGAACACCCACATTTTTTTCTCAAGAAATTTTATCTTAGAAATTAGTTTTGTTTCTAAAGAAATCTTACTTTCTATAGTTTCGTTTTACTAACAGTGCAATATTAAATCGCAGTGATGGAACTGGTTTGTCATATAAATTACATTGGTATCGTGGATTGATAACATCACAATGAAAAGTTCCGTTTATTTCATTTTTAGTCTCAAAAGTAACCGAATTGTCAGTAAGAAGGAAACATCTATCTTTCTTACTTTTAGATACTTTTGTAAATAATGATTTGTGTGACGCATGTTTCCAAAAATGTTGAAACTCTATTTGCCTTTTACACACTTGCATAATAGGGCTCTTGGAGTTGTTAACTGACAGTTGTTAAGTTTAGTCTTTGTAGAAAATTTTCAAATGGTAAACAAGAGGTACTGTTGAGTGAGCAGCAATGGTTACTACAATCATCGACTAAATGGTAGTAGCACATTATATACAGTAAAAGTTTCTCCATAAATATACTTGCATGAATAAACAAAATGTGTCATCATACTGCGCGCATATTCCAAATGGTTGTTACGAAATTGGTCATTTGACGTTAACATAATACCAATAGAAATGCTTAACAGGAGAAAATGCTCATATACCTGCTCAGATACAACACCCTTCAGTACAACAGGACCTAAATTATCAAAAACTGTCTAAACTCTGTAACTTTCCAACGATCTAAATCTTGAAGACTTCGTGGTTTACGAGCAAATTAGCATGGCATATTTCCATTTAAACAAATTAATCTATTTGAAATTTTAGCTATTTATGATGCAGATAATTTTCTCACAGGACCTTTCAATAAATATTTTAAAATTCGGTTTAACCCCTAAAGAAACCAAATGCATATGATCAAAAACAAAAGAACTAATACACTCAATATCTATATTCACAAGTGGAGAAACTGCTTTTTGATGATGTAGATAGACATAGTGTTGAAAAGTCTAATCATCCCTTTTATTGAAACTAAATTCATCATTAAAGACAACTCTTCCCATTTCGGAAGAGTTGTCTTCAATGATGAATTTAACACCTTTCACAAAAGTTGTACCCATTATGGTTAACAATGTTCTTTATATATGCTCTAGCTGGTGCTTTTGTTAGCATCACTAACAAAAGCTTTAATTGCTAAACTAATATAAAATCCATTAAAATTTATGCCAGTCTTGAATTTCTATCCATTCATTCACAAAATCTGCTAAGAAGTCTATTAAAGGATAAGGTTTGCTATTTCCACCAAAAATTCCAATAATAAAAATATCAGAGCCCTCAAATAAACCAAGAATAGGCCAGAGCTGAACAATAGATGACAGGAAAAGAGGAAGACCATCAATATTTATAAGTAAATTAACCATTAAGTCACTTTTAACAGTCCCGTATGATAGTGTTCTTATAACTTCACTCTTAATTCCAAAATAAACATACTCACCGCCACATTTTGATTGGGTTTTTATGGTTTTTGGAGAGCTAAATAGCGTTCGGGCATTATGAGGAAGATCTAATCCAGTTTCTCGAAGAATACTTAATAACTGAGTTACGGATTTTTGACTCCATTTACTTTGAGATGCACAAGCAGCCAACTTTAAATTAAACATGTTAGTGAAGCATGCTTATTATATTCATCTGATAAGACATTGTCGAAATGACTCTCACACTCAACATAACTTTCTAAATCACTGTTTGAATCTAGATCAGTTAAGTCCAGATCAGTTTGATATTCTGAAGATATTTGTGGATTGGTATGAGATAATTCTTGTAAATTCTCTATAGCACATGATTCTTTATCACTTGACCCTATCACTTGCATCACTTTCTTATTTATATGATACTACATACTCGATCTTGAATCCGTTATTTAGGTTTTTGATTCTAAAAGTTTTAAGTATTAACAAACGAAAGTATAAATATATATATATATATATATATATATATATATATATATATATATATATATATATATATTATATATATATATATATATATATATACATATATACATATATATATACATATATATATATATATATACATATACATATATATATATATATATATATACATATACATATATATATATATATATATATATATATATATATATATATATATATATATATATATATATACATATATATATATATATATATATATATATATATATATATATATATATATATATATATATATATATATATATATATATATATACACACACATAGAGAGAGAGAAAGTGCTCAATGTTTTTAAAAGAGAAGGCAGTTAATTAAAATTTTCCTTATATTATCAGGAGAATTTCGTTAAATTGCCCTGTTCTTTTAAAAACATTGAGCACTCTATATATATACATATATATATATATATATATATATATATATATATATATATATATATATATATATATATATATATATATTAGGGATATGACTTTTTTGCAACCTACTAGGCCTGTATCGTAATTCAATGAACTTTTATGTAAAAAGAACGAATAGATGTTTCATTTTGACATATTTTGAAAAAAGGTCACCCCAAAACCAAAAAATCGAATTTTCAATAGGTACACTTTTGTACAGTAAATGAATATTAAAGGCTGAAGATGTTGTAAGAGTCATACTCCTGTTGTTATTTTATTTATTTATGCAACATGTACTGTGATATAACAAAAAACATTATGTGATATATAATTATACAAGTATTACAAAATTAACAGTATCAAAGCGTCTAGTACAACAATATACATAACTGTCTGTGTCTATAGGCCTACTGTGTTTAGTACATGGGTCACATGATGCTCACGTCTCATAAAGAGTCTAGCGCTTATTACTTAGAATGAATCGAAGTTGCAGTTTGTCTTTCTTTCTGCAGGAAGCATACAGGTCTTGCATCACCTTGATTGCACGTTCAGCTATCTGATTACTTCGTGGTATGTCGATGACGGATGGCTCTTTCTTCCAGTGATTTTTGAATGACTGCAATGCCTTTTTGTAAGGCTTCAATACATCAGATAAATTCTTGAA
This sequence comes from Hydra vulgaris, assembly GCF_038396675.1. Classification (NCBI taxonomy): domain Eukaryota; kingdom Metazoa; phylum Cnidaria; class Hydrozoa; order Anthoathecata; family Hydridae; genus Hydra; species Hydra vulgaris. The sequence continues at coordinate 15,626,552 of NC_088927.1, forward strand.
GTCATTGTCATTGTACTTTTGACTACTAAACCAATGTTCTGCCCACTTATATGAAATGAACCTGCAAACCTTCTCCAAATTCTTTCTCGCTTCAGGCATAAGAATGAACGCCAGAATGGCGAGAATGGCTCTTGAGTTCCATCTGGCATTGCTCATATTAGGAATGTTCTGAAAGTGAATCAGAGGGAAGTTTCTTTGTTCTTCATAGAACCTAAACACTCTTGTTAAATGGTACAAAAACTTCATATCGTCTCTCCACCCTGATTTATCAAGAATTTCTACAGTTCCATTCACAAACTTATCCTTCATACTTATTCAACAGTTCAGACACAAATGGGTATTCAATGTTTGGAGATTTGGTATCACCCCCAAGTTCTTCGTCCATCACCAGACGGAGAATCCTGTCTAGTACGTGATGCTGACAACCGATAAATTGTGGTATTGTGACACCCTTTAATTTAAACATACGTTGCAACTTCACAACAACTCCATTTCTCTTCCCAGTATTGACGTTTGTTGTATCAGTAATGATCATCTTAATTGAATTCCACAAATTGTATTCATCAATAAGTTTGGCAATTTTTTCAGCAACAGTTTCAGCTTTGCCATCTTTTAAACGCAGTGCATCAAGTTTCACGTCAGTTCTTTCATTCTGAAGTACAACTACCTGATATTCCTTATCATCTATTCGTTTGCCGTCAAAGTGTAAGGACCACTGTTCCATTTTAAGTTGTTGTATCATTTCTTTTTTTAATTTACCTGCCTCTTTGAATATGGACTTGTAAATTGCTGATTGACTTGGAGTTGGAATATCAATACCTTGTTGTGATAATACATTGCATATTTTAGCAGCTTTCTTTGTGGAAACTCCACTTGATGTAACCATACTTACAGCAAATTTACTTTTGTAGTGCTTTCTAGTTTTTTTCTGAGTGTCCTCATCATCGTCTTTATCACCGTCGTCGTCTTCATCATCTTCACTCTTACTTTTGCAGTTTTCAGATTCAGTACCACTGTCTGTGGTAGACAGGACTTGTGATGTGGAAGGTATTGCTGTTCCAGACTGGACTTTCCTTCTCTTGGAAGGGTGAATGGTTTCTTTACTTGCCACTTGTCCTGTTGAGTACCCCACCTGTCCTTTACTTTCTTTTTGTAGGTGGTATAGACGTTTATCTTCCGAGGATAACCACTGGCCATTCACTTTCGTGATGTCAAATAATGCATTGAGAACATCATATTTTCCACGCTTGACACATTCATCATAGACCTTCAGCACCTTCATAAGCTTTGCTCTTATCACTTGATCAGACACACGTGGAAAATTCAGTTTATTGTCCCACAATTTTGTAATTTCCTTAGAAATTTGGTCTATTCGTTCTTTTCTTCCTTTAACATATGCTCCGAGAAACTGGTATCTTCCTACGATCTGCAATTGAAGTGGTATTCTGGATTTTTCATCGAGTGAATGTTCTTCTACAGCCACGCTTCCTCTTCTTCTGTGTGACTCTTGAAATCTCACCAAATTTTTAGTCCAAGTCTTCTTGTTCTTTGTTACTGTGGTATGACTTTTCTTGTGAGACATCATATAATATTGTTACGACTTTACGGATAGCTGAGCGTAAATATCCGTTTAATAAAGTCGTTTAATTAATAAAATACTTTAACTGTATAGTAATCCAATTATAGTTCGATAATCCAGTCAATGTTGATAACAGTTCGATAATCCAGTCCGTATCCTAACGATAATGCTACAACTACTTATACTTCGTACACTTACAGCGTCTTTAGTTCGCTACAGTAGTTCCTTATTAGCTCAGTTACACGCAGAGTACTTCATAGAACTATTCACATTATCAACACTGAGCTCTGACAGCAGCTCGCTTATATAATTATTTAGAGCTTCCAGAATGTTCTACTAAGTTCTATAATCTTCTACAGTCTGTTACAGTCGTCTATATCACCGTGGTAACACAATGACGTCATCACATAACAATTCCAAGTATTTGCCGGCACACGGCCGTTTCGTTGCCATGGTAACGTGTGGCGTTATATTTATAAATTCATAACAAAATAATGAAATAAATAGAATTAAGCTGAGAATTAAGCTTAAGATTAAAACATCGGTCAAAAATGAATGTATAAAAATGGTAAATCAAATTTTTATTTTGGGGGTGACCTTTTTTTGATGCAGAAAGCTATTTGGGCCTTTTTTCATGATTTTAGGTAAAAGTTCATCGATTTATGATACAGGAAACATTTTATTTGAAAAAAAATTAAAAAGTCATATCCCTAATATATATATATATATATATATATATATATATATATATATATATATATATATATATATATATATATATATATATATACATATATATATACATATATATTAAAATATATTTTATAATAGAAATCATAAATTTATATCATAAATATATTTATATAAAGTTTATTATTTATAAAAAATAATAAATTTAATAAAAATACAAAATCAACAGTAAAAATTTGTAAATAATAACTTACTTTTAATAGTTTTCGTAATAAACAATTCGTTATGAAAATCGTTTATAATTTTATCAATTTTTATAAAAAGTTTTCTTATTTATACAAAAAAATAATGGCGAACCCAATTAACGGTTACCAAATGTTAAAATATCTACAGAAAGTTAATCATAAAAATTAATATTTAAGAAAGTGATTATCATTATGGTTTTTAATTTTAGTTTAACCGGTTATTTGATCTGTACTTTAATGCATTCCTGCACACTTTCCGAATGTAATTCAGCCGTCTTTTGAAGGTTCACATTGACCAAAGAAAATTATATTGGTATAAAAAGAGTTTAGGAAGTTCAGAACGTAAACTGAACGTACATTGTACGTTTTTTTTACGTTTAGTGTTTGCTGGGTTACTTTGCCAACGTTAATAATTTGTTGGTTCGACAACGTTGAGGAAGTGGCACATTGACAAATATTGTCTCATTAACTAGCCATCACAAAAATAATATGCCGTAATGAAAAGGCTAGGAAAATTTAATAGAAAGCATGCAGATGGTATAAAAAATATTTTAATAAAGTTCTATTTTATAACCTATTTTTATTGCGACTAATTTAAAACTTTAAGATTTTGTATCAAATTGTATATAATATACATAAATCTTGGGTATATTCGATTTAAACAGGTTATTTTTGTTGATGTTTTATTTATTTTAAGTTGACCATTTTAATAAAATGCTAAGTTGTTTTAAATATGTTATTTCTTAGTTAAAAATAGTACTTAATTTTAATAAGATTTAGTTGTATAAAGTAATATCAAAATTAATAAAACATAAGTCAGACTAAATTTAGTCTGTTAACAGACTAAGTTTTTTAATTTATTTAAAAATCTTTGAACACCTTACCCTAATTACCAAGTAAATACTTCGGTAATTAGGGTAAGGTGTTCAAAGATAACTTCGATTTGAGATTCGAATCGAATCTCAAATCGAAGCAGGTCTTAACTCGCGAATCAAATCACGAATTCAGTCACTAGTTAAAAGAAATTTAAGTTTTTTATCTTTATTTTTATTTATACTATACAAAATATTACAAAATTTGAATGTTATTTGAACAAACTCTTTTTGTTACTTCTAGCCCAAGTTAACCGTTCCGCATTTTGCTCGGAAAGACTATTGCGTTTACTGTCGATCACTCCTCCTCCCACAAAGTTAACTCTTTCAGACGAACAATTTGTAGCTTGAACAGCAAGAAAATCAGTTGCAACTTTATATAATAAAGGGAAAATGTTACGTTTGTTTTTCCAGTAGAGAATAGAACAATTTGAACGTCCCAACATTTTCTATTCGATTTATGGAGTAGTTTCAAAATTTAATTGCTGATCTAAAGCTCTTTTCTTCTGGTAGAGTACAATTTTTAGTCATATGTTCAAACATTTTATCAAAAATTCCATTTGCTTTAGATGACAAATTCGCTACTTAGAGTTGAATTTCAGCGGGAATCATAGTAAGATTTAAGTCGTGTTTTTTTTCAAATGTCATTAAATAGGATTTAACGATTCGTATCTCTGCCAAAGTAAACATTTCCGATTTAAATCGAGGGTCTAAAAAAGTAGCAGTAAGAAAAACGTCTTCAATTAAATCAAACCTCATTTCCGTCTGCGTAATAGGATCGTCAACAAATTTACTTTTCCATTAAGCGAAGATAATTTTTCAAAGTTGTAATGCACGGATAAACTAAACTAATGCTTACGCTTTTTTCCGCACTTAGTATAGTTGTGGCTTCATATACTGCATTTTAAATAGGAGCGACTGATGTTAATAATTGCACTTGTGTTTCAGTTAGACAAGTCGGTGGCACTTTCATACAGTTTTTTTTTGTGAACAAGCAACTAAAGCAGTTTCTGCAGAACCATAATTTTTTTTAATCCATTCCAATAAGTTAGAAGTGCTGTTAAAGTGCGTTTCCACATCCATTGGAGGCTTTAACTCAGGTTTTCCTTGAGAAATCTGATACTTTTTGAGAGCTGCCTGTCCAACTGACGATGACTGAAAAAATCCTACTATTTTATGAGCCCTGCTAATTAATGTAACAAGAATTAGTTGGTTGTGTATAACTAATTTGACACAAAGTTGAAGTTTATGAGCACAACAGCCTAGCCAATCAATCCCAAGAAGTTTAAGTGTGCATAGCATACTAGGAGTAGTATCGGTTATAGCTCGGAATATATTATCTGAAGTCAAGTCAAATTTTGACAGCACGTTTCTTAAAATTTTTTCAGTGGAAGTAGCTTTGTGACAAACATTTATTACTTCCAGATTTACAACTGATAAACACCAGGATTCTAAAACCCAAGCGGATGAAATAAAGTGACAAGTAGAAACAAGAAAATTATCGCCACTGTCGGCTATAAAGTGATCAAAAGTAATGCTAGGTTTGGAGATAAATTGGCTTTTTGTACTTTGTTGGAATTTAATATATAAATCATCGACCATATCACCTAAATTTTGAGTTAAAGTGGTCGGGTGTGGTGGATGATATTGCCTTTAAGTAAGCACCGAGCACAGATTAACAAAGCTAGATCCAGGAGTTGTCTCAAATGATCTTCCATTTTCAATTATAAATCTAAGCACTGCACGATCGTAGCTTTTTTTTAATACTGTATCCATTAGAGGTCGAATAAAAACGAATTTAACGAGGAGTTTGATGATTGCTCGATTGTGTTGTCAGAATTCTTTTTTCTTTTAGTAGCAGATGTGCGCTTTTTTGTTGCTTCTACGTGTAGTTTTTATTGTCAGGTTTTAAGTGGTTCCATAGATGAGAAGAAAATCCAGTTTTTTGAACAGAATACTTTTTGTTGCAATTTTCTTTGCATTGCCAGAATTTTGCAATTTGCAATTTGCATTGCCAGAATACTTTTTTTTTTTTTAAAGAATTCTTTAACTGCCGATTTTTTAGAAGTCATTTTATAGCTTGATGTGAAAACAACTTGATGTAGCACAAACAAAAAATATCGACTTTAAAATTACTCTAGTGAAAGCGAAGTCAAATAATAACGACGCAAAAAATAAAAGCTAACTTTTGCGTAACTAATTTGCGTTCCGCTCTGTTTAAATCACTAATTGACAATTAATTTAATAAAAAGTATGTTTACGTTCCCAAATTACCCTATCGCTGAATTTTCTGATAACATAAATATTATCGTTTTGAAAACTTTTTAACGCCGTTTGTATTAAAACAGAAAGTAATTTAAATAAAAAAATGATTCGAAAAACTCGAATAATTTTTTTCGATTCAAAGCGACATTTGATTCGCGAATCGAATCAAAAGGATTCACAGGCCCTAATATATATATATATTTATATATATATATATATATATATATATATATATATATATATATATATATATATATTTATATATATATATATATATATAAATATATATATAAATATATATATATGTATATATATATATATATATATTATATATATATATATATATATATATATGTATACATATTTATATTTATATATAACAGGGCGTCCGCGCCGCCCCTACTTATTGCCAAATTGCTGTTCAAATTTTTGCAACTGTGTTTCATCATATATACACCGGAAATGTATGTGTTTTTATGATTTACAAAAAATTGAGCCAGCACAATCAAATTGCGAATCATCATTCGCGAACTTTCAACTATTTCGAGTGAAATAGTTGAAAGTTCGCGATTATCATCTTGAAACCTTTCTTCGTCGATTGTTAAACCCAAGAAATCATGACATAGCTTTACTCCTCTTTTAGCAGCTTCGTTGACTACTTAAAGATTTAGAACCATTGTCTTTAGTTCAAGAAACTTGTCCAGTTTTGTCCAATCATTGGCTGGTGTTTGAAGAAACTCATAGGAAGCATTCACAATATGGAAAAACATCATTACCCAGGGCCAAATAAATCACTTAGTGACTTAATCTTCTCTAAAATTGGTTTAAGGTGAGGCTTTCCAAAGGGAGTTCAGCACGATCTGTAGTACTTCCAGTACTTTTAAATTTGAGGAACCAGAGCCTCATGCTCTTTTTGACTTTGTCAGATACCAGTGAGAAAAGAGCCAATTGAACAAGCTCTTTATTTATATACCAACTATGTCTCCTTAGAGCTTTTATTCCTTTTCCAGCAATTATAGAATCATAATATGCACACTGTTTCAGTTTCTTGACTAAAATCAAATCGTTAACAGGGGCATGAGCAGCAAGTAGGTATTTATTCCACCATTGCACGCAGACACTTACAGCAAATACGCAAAAACGTTCTAATTTCTTGATTTGATTTTTTGTTGCAACTTCTTGGGAAACTGCTCAATTATCTTTCCGGATAGTAATACTATTTTCATAGTGTACAGAAGTATTGCCATCCATCTTGCTTTGTGCAAAACTCCAGGGTGCTTCATGCTAAACTTCTGAGATTCAGGTCCTTTTGTAACTAATAACAGACTGAGTTCAATAATTTCTGGGTAATCCCCTCGAGTGAAATCTAATGCAAGGAATTCATGGAAGCAATTTATTAAGCTTTCTTGTTCCTTTCAGTTGCTCTACGAAGTTCAGGATAGTGAAAGTTTGCTTTATTAACTGGCGGAAGTTGTAAGTAGTGGCTCTTGAATCTGCAACAATTTATAATCATTATCACTAATTAAAGCAAGTCAATTTAATCAATTAAAGAAATCCTTTTTTTCAATGATGTTGTTAAAACATTAGGCTTACTGTTTAAAAAATAAAATGTTTGGACCAGATGAAGCCTCTATAATTAATGAATCCCAACAGTCACTAAGCATGACCTCTCTTACATGGCTTCGGCATGCTAACCACAAGGGGCGGTGCAGATCTTTCTGCAGGCCGACACATGCTGCAGTATGCTGTCCTGTGATGTAAAGAGTGAGTTAATTAATTCTTTAATAAAACTATAGCTAATAGCCTTATAATCAGTCCATTACTAAAACTTCCACAGTATTTGTAATCCTAGAGTTTGTGCAAAAATGATTTGTTGGTTTGAAATATTATAAATTATTAAAATTTCACAAAATTTAATAAATAATTACTATGTTAAAGCCTAACCTGTACTTAAGGATGTTGTGTCGAAAACCATACCTATGATGTTTTTGTCGCATTTCCAATCTACCAGCAGATTTTGTGTTGCAACAGAGACAACGTTACCATGTTTCAGATCAGCTTTTGTGGTTGAACTTGGATGGGCTTGCACAGCAAGAAATTTAGTTCCATTTTCTCCCGATACTAAAACAGGTAGACGTTGATCGGTGTCTTTGTAGTCCAAGGAAGCCATAAGTTTTCCGTCCCAATGTATACTAATTTTTGGAGATGGATTCCATTTGTCTTTTATTTTTTGGCTGATATGGGTCAGTAACGATGTTCAATATCGATTGGCGGAATTAGAACTTAGATTTATTTTTGAAGCATCTCCTTTGCAGACAGATATCATTAAATGTACGAATGAATTTATCTTAGTATTACTAATGTTATTCCTCAAACTCCAGGCAATAACATCTGATTTCTTGAGAATATGTGGGACAAATATGTGTTCAGCAGACTTAATTTGCCTTTTGTGTTGCCGTTCAATTTTCAGAGCAGGCCGAGCTGAGTCCAGCTCCCCAAACCAATTTATCACAAGAACTACTGGTTAACTCAAACTCGTCAGTTTCTTTGAACATTATCGAATGGTCTCTTTCGGGAAAAACTTTATCATAGGTTCTTTTCTGCGTTTTCTCAACAACTTTTAAATGGGCTTCGTCAATTTCTAAATAAGATGCTTTCCTATTAGTTATCATGCTTTGCACGAAAGCAATGCCTGCATCGATGGATTCTTTTTTCTTTTTTGTTTTTTGTTGGTTTTGAACTTTCATATCTTGAAAAACAGAATTCTTATAAAATTTCATAGTAGCATCCTATTTTGACATAAATTTCTTGATTCCTGGGTTATCCAAACGTTTTTGATTTTCATTGTATTTCATTAACTTCATAAATTCATTATATTCTTCTTTAGTTATTTTGCCAATGTTGTTTCTTCCACTTATTGGAGGGATATTTGACTTTATATAATGCTTCAGGACATTATTAATTGTAAGAGATAATGCATCATTAAAGTTTAAACCCTTAAGATTTGCAAGCAGGCAAAGAATCACTTGCTTCATTGTTGGTAGTTTATGTCCCTTGATTTCCTTGTCGTTGATACCAGGAGTGGTCCCTAATATAATTTTTAGATATTGATCATTATGTTTAGTTTCCATTATGATACATTTATATTACATATTCATTACATATACATTAATCATTAGTAATAAGAAAAATAATCAAAGTTAGTTAAATAAGAATACTAAAGAAAGTTTAAATAAATATTCATAAGACATTATTACGGAAAATGTAAAATACATTTTTTACAGTATCAAACTTTGTGTCGCATATGCTAACTCTCATGTAATTAGTTGTAGAAAAAAATTAATAGCAATTGTTTTCAGGCCCAAATGCGTTACCAATAACTTGAACAGCTATCCACCACCAAATGTATGTTCAATAAATGTATATATATATATATATATATATATATATATATATATATATATATATATATATACATATATATATATATATATATATATATATATATATATATATATATAAATATATATATATATATACATATATATATATATAAATATGTTAATAAAATGTATATATATATACATATTAAGCTCCAAGTTTATACTTGATGAGCACTCTTTAATTGTATTTTACCTTACCTAAACATGGAAACTTACAATTTTACTTACTCTCTCAAAAATATCCCAATTCCAGAGAAAAAAATTTATACTGTTTCATTCATAGACAAAGTAGAAAACTTTATTAAAAGAATTCGTTGGAAAGCCCATTTTTTGTTAGAATCTGAAAAAAATAAAAACCCTTTAATTGAAAAAAAAACAGAATGAAAATTATGAATTCAAAACAAAAACTGCTCCACTATTTATTTCTGGAAAATTTTGAAAATGGTTTATTACACTTAATTAAACAATAAAGTTTTAAAACATATATAATAAATTCAAAAACAATGAAAACTAGACATTAATAATATAAAATTGAACCGTTTTTATTTTTTTTTGTTTCAACCGTTGAACAGTTTTTGCTGACAAAACAAACAACATTTACCAAATTACACCAGAAACTCATCTAAAAATACTGCGCGATAATATTTCTAATAATTATACAAAAGCACCAAAAATCTTGGAAAACGCTATTAATTTAGAAGCTCAAAACATCGCCAAAAATATTAATTTAGATGCGAGAATTGAATCAGTTGCACCAGCGCAAGCGATTGTTTCACTAAAAGGTCACAAACCAAACTTTCAAAATAAACTCCCTTGTAGGCTACTAGTACCCTCAAAAAGTGAACTAGGGCACGTTAGTAAAAGAAAACTAGACAAAATTAATAACTCTATTTGGAAAAAATTAGGTTTACATCAGTGGAAATATACCACTGATGTTATAGATTGGTTTTCTAAAATTAATAATAAAAATGAATGCACATTTATACAATTTGATATTATTAATTTTTACCCCTCAATTACAGCAGAAATTTTAGATAAAACAATAGAATTTGGAAAATCCCAGTTAGAAATTATTGAGGACACTATCCGTAAAATAAAGCACTGCAGAAAAAATTTACTCTATTTTGATAAGGAAACGTGAAAGAAAAAAACCAAGCACGAATGCTTTGATTCAGCAATGGGAAGTTACGACGGAGCAGAAATTTGCGAATTTGTAGGTTTATATATTTTAAATACCCTAGCTAAAATAATCAAAATTAATCAATTAGGTCTTTATCGCGACGACGGTTTAATAATAATGCATGAAAAATCAGTGCCACAACTCGATAAAGTTAGAAAAGATATTATTAAAGTTTTTAAAAATATTGGCTTCCAAATTGAAATAAATATAAATTTGAAAATAGTGAATTTTCTTGATGTCATATTTAACTTTTCAGAAAGTTCCTATAAGCCCTATAAAAAACCTAATGACGAATTATTGTATATTAATGTGAATTCGAACCATCCCCTTCAAATTCTGAAACAAATTCCATTTTCAATTAAAAATAGGCTAAACCAAAACTTTTCTAATGAATATATTTTAAACTCCTCTAAACGCGTTTATGAAGATGCCCTTAAAAAAGGTGGCTTTCAAAATTTCGAGCTAAAATTTGAAAAGAAAATTGCAAAAAAGCGTAATAGAAATAGAAACATAATTTGGTTCAACCCCCTGTACAACCCTGTACAGCAAAAATGTTTCAACAAATATAGGTAAAATTTTTCTAGTAGACAACTAGTAGACAAACATTTTCCTCCCTCTAATAAATTACATAAGATTTTTAACAGAAATACCATTAAAGTAAGTTATAGTTGTACA
>NC_088927.1:15642500-15735000 GCF_038396675.1 Hydra vulgaris
CATTTCAAACTTGGATAAACTCCTGTTAACAGAGGAAATGTACCTTGTGTCTAATCCACCTATTCTTGTTTTTCTATCTCCTAATTGGTCTAGTAAAAAAGCAATATCTTCAGTCTTTTCTCGACAACTTCTTTTCTTATCAGCTTTAATGATTGCAACCAGAGTATCGAGCTCAGGTGCAATCCAAAAGATCCTTTTCATCTGAGTTAAAAATTTCCTCCTTTTTTCAATTTCTGATAAAGTTTGTCTTGATTTGTTTTTTTTTAACAGTTTCCAAGTTAGGATCAGCTTCTCTATCTTTTTACTAAAAAATGTGATTTGTAGGTTCTGAACATTTTACAACACATCTATTTCTGTTAATTAATTTATTTAACAGCAGATATTTGTTATATTAATTGTTTTCCTCTAATAATATACAAATAAAACAAAAACAAATACAGTCTGGTACCTACCTAATTGTTTGTAATTGCAAAATCTGAAATCCACCCTTCAACAAGGTGCAATTAACTTTGAAAGAGTGCAGCATAAAGACTTTTCATTATGGCATCTGATTTCAAAGTGTTTTGTCAACGGACAGTGGATAATTCTACTTTCTTTTTGTTTTGGATGCTTCTCCTTTAAATGCAAGAAGTATTGCAAAACCTCTTGCTCTGTAGAAAATTTGTCTTTTGGTAAGGATGACCTGGATTCCCCAACCAAAAAATTTACTTTTTTCTTACTTTTTCCCGACATGAATAAAACTGTAGTAAATAGCTCTAATAAGCATATGAAGTAAGTGTATCATGAAAGTTATCAATAGTTAATTCCCGCGTTTTTAAATGAAAATTAAATATCGTCTTTGCTAAAAAGTAATTCGCATAACGTGTTTAAGCAAGTACGCTAAAGTAATAAAGTAAATGCGAAGCGTAAAAATTGGTAAAAATCCGCATAACTATGCAATTTTTTAGTTAGGTTTAGACAAAATATTTTAAGCAAATTAAATTACCATGCATTTTTTTTTTTTTCTATTAACTTAGAAGAAACTCTGGAAAGAAAAAAAATAGAATTATTTTGAGTTTTAGAACCCGCTCAAACGTGTTGAAAATAAGCTTAAAAAAGGGTAAATAAGTCTAAAATTAGACCATTAGGGCACTTGAGCAACCCCTAAAAGTGGTTAAAACTCAAAAAAAAAAAAAAATCTACTAATAAAATAGGGGTCTGCGCAGCAGATAAAACTCCATGGTACTTTAAATTTTTTCATGACCCCAAAATGAAGCAGTCTAATATATATATATATATATATATATATATATATATATATATATATATATATATATATATATATATATATATATATATATATATATATATATACAGGGCCATATCAAGGGCGGGCCCGGTGGGGCCGCGGCCTGAGGCGCCAAAATTGGGAGAGCGCAAATTTTAATAAATTAAAAAAACAACACTCAGTTTATGAAACAAATTTTGACGGCGTCGCTGCTTTGATAAGAAAATTAATTAAAATTCCGCCTCTTGACACAAACACCTAAATATTAAAGCTCATTTACTGAACAAAAGAGCGCCCTTTAACACTAACATACCTTTGATTACTTTTGAACATTATGATTCTATTATGAATCGAACCAAAAATCATCTAGTGCTGAATTTGAGAAGAAAAGAAAACAGTGCTAAGAAAGTGACGAGAAACTAGAATACTGTTTCAAAAAGTGGTTGGTTACAAACTCAATGGAAAAACAAATTATTTCTTAGGATATTGAAGTTAATGACAATTTAACAGATCCTCTATTTGACTTAAGTTCAGATCATCATTTGGAATTAATTGAAGAGGAGATTTTCATCAGCCAAAGTCAAAAAGAATTTTGCACCACTGATTCAAAACCAACAAGGGAAGATGGAAATGCTAAGTTTTTAGGCCCAGCTGAAATGGACAAGGATAAACTTTATTCAGAAATTTCAGAAATTCCAGTTGCCTCGGATAAAAATTTTCAACACAGGGATCCAGCAAGATGGCCCAAAATAACGGACAAAACAAGATGCTTTTTGCTTGAGCATGAGCCAGTGCAAGACAGAAAGGAATTTTTCCCAAACACGCTGTATGATTTTGACAACAGAATGCGACACTTCAGCTCAAAATGGTATGAAAAAATTCATCCCAATGGTGAAAAATTTGTTCGTACTTGGCTGCAGTACAGCAGCAAAAAAGAATCTTTAATTGTTATTTCAACAGCAAAAACCAACAATTTCACAGAAATTTTCAAAGGGTTTTGTGACAGGAAATAACTAAACCCAAGAATTCCTGATCATAAAACAGCAATGAACACCAAAGATGCTGTTCTGATTAGAAAACTCTTGAAAAAAACCTCAAGGAAGGAAAGACCCTGGATTCTGATCTGCAGAGAGTTATTAGTGGAGAGATGAAAAAGTGGAGAGACATCTTGAAAGTGATTTTTGATGCAATTTTGTCCTGCGCCAAGAACAATCTTGTCCTTCAGGGAACAACAGAAGACATCTGTCAACAAAACAGTGGCATTTTTTTTTGAGCTTAATTGAGTTAATTAGCCATTGTTATCCTGTAGTGGCTGAACACATTGCGTCCGTTAAAGCAAAAAAAAAACACAACATCCTACTTTTCTCCTCGAATTCAAAATGAGCTGATAAATTCTGTCACAGTTAGAGAACTTCTCATTCAAATTGATTTCAGTTTTTTGTGTTTGTTGGATTTTTTTCTCTTATTGACTGGGAAAACAAACTGCTTTAGTCAAAAACCATTTCAACTGACATTGCCGCAAGAAAAATGATAGGATTGAAGGCTTCCATTTAGAATCTTCGAGATATTGGGGTGGACAACATTATCAAAGAGACCACAGAAAAAGCTGACCAGAGCGAAACTGATGGTAGCTTTGCATTCAAGAGGAAGCGCAAAGTGAAGCGGATGGCACTTTATGAAGCTAAAGATGACTCTCACCTTCTCACAGCAGAAACAGAATTCTGATCTCAGTGCAACCTTGTGTTTGATAGCATTATTACATAAATTGAGTGGCGGTTCGAGGCTATGTCTGCTGTATCCTCTGATTTGACTTTCTCAGTGGGCATTCACTCTCTCAAAGTTCAGTGGATGAACTCAAGAAAAAAGCTGCAAATTTATCTTAAATTTACAAGGCAGGTTTAGATTCTTCCGATTTCAAGTCAGAAATGGCAAGCTTTAAATATCAGGCTGCCACAATGATGGACAACTTTGAAAAATCTAGCCCGATTGACATTTTGCAGCTCATTCATAAATATTCTTTGACCGATGATTATCCCAACAAGGCAATTGCTATTTGCATCTTCCTCACCATACTAGTCACAGCTGCTACGTGTGAAAGAAGTTTCAGTAAACTTAAGCTCATAAAAAACAATATGAGGTCAACATTGGGCCAAGAACATTTGTCTAGTTTGGCTATAATTTCAATTGAAAATGAAGTGGCAACAACATTGATTTTGATGATGTCATTAGTGAATTTGCGTCAACAAAAGCCACAATAATGACATTGAACTAAAGTTTGTGCAACCTTAATGACAAATTTTACTTATAACTTGATGTGATAAATTTTGTGATCAATAAATCATTTTCTTCTTTTTTTGGAAGGAGCTCATTGTATAAAAATATAAATTATAGATATATATATATATATAAAATATATATATATGTATGTATATTTACTTTTTAAGTTTAATAGTAATCATACTAATTCAATAACGTTTTTTTTATATTTGCTTTCAGACTGCTAATGATTCAAATTTTATTTTTTGATTTAGATTCTGTATCTCAACGATATCCTGGCCTATCGATACGATATCCTGTATATTCTAATTTTATATATCGGGCCATCCATAAATGATGTCAGTAAATATACGGGGTAGGGAGTGCTGGAAAGTTTAACACTAATTCACAATGGGGAAAGGGTGTTGAGGCTAATATGATGTCTATCTAAATTATTTTGTAGTTTTAATGAGTAGATTTTAACGGTATTTACATTTACTAAATGGTATAGAAATGATGTTTTGTTATTGGGGAAATTAATATTAAATGCGGGGAATTTCATATTATATTTTATTAAATTATTTATACTATAATATTATAAATTAATATAATAAGTTTCCCATAGACATTAAATAAATAACAAATACTAACGTAAAATAAAAGTTACTATCGTTTTATTAATATATTACCATTTGACTGCGAATTAAATTATGTTAGAAATATTAACTCTTTGTATATAAAGTTTACAATCTTTATTCGCTCCCTAGTGGATTATAAAATGTGGTTCAAGTTAAACTCATAAAAGTAAACTCATAAATATGTCATTTTTTGAAATTAAATTGTCGTTATTTCAAATACGAAACTCTAATTGCTCTCTACTTGACTGTAAAACGTGATGCAATGCAAACACATAAAGTCTATTGAAAATTCCAAACGCTAATTTCTCTCTAGCGGGGTTGAAGAAACTCTTTTAAAAAGCTTGCGCTAACAATGAGCAAAATCATTACTCTGATTGTGATGTAAACAATACTAATAAATCAATATTGAAATATGGATGAAACCGCATTACTTAACCTATTGATGGTATCGTATGGAAATAAAAATCCAGAAAGAAGTCCATAGTATATTGAATTCATTAAAAGAAGAGAAACTGGTGCATAAGAATCTTGAATCAAGAGTAATGTATTAAATCAATTTATTTAATAAAAAGGCAATGAAGTTCAAGAGGTAACAACTATCAATTTGGGCCAATACTCCAAAACAGTCTGCCCCCACTTATACTCCACTTGAATTTGGCAAGAGTTCCTCAAAGATTGTTGAGCCCACCAATGAGCGATCTGTTATTGATGATCAACAAAGTGCATTAACTTTGAGTTTGTTGAGCGCGAAAAATAAAAAAATGCAAGAACAGTGGCTTAAGGTTGACTCAATTCTGAGATTTTGAATTGTGAAGTTGTTGGACTGAAGACTAGAACAAGAAGTGAATTCATTGCTGCAGCTGAAGAGGATGACTTGAAAAAGAAGAAGAAGAAACTAGCTCATCTATATAAAGAACTGGCCAAAAAAAGTATGATCAAGCTCAACAGAAGAAAACAAGAGAACTGAAAAAAGCTAGAATGGAGGAAATCTGCTTGGAGCATCCAGAAGTCAATGAAAAACTAAATATCAGAAAGAAACCTGGTCGACCGTCATTAGAAGTAGATCAACCTCTTATTTTGAAGCCAATTATGGATATTGCTCTCCATGGTTTGTCCGCTGATAAAAGACATCAGTCAGAGGTTCTTCGGGTAATGATTGCTTAGCTATGCTTTTTAATATTGCATTTGTTAGAATTTTCTTAATTAGTACTTGCACTATTGTAAAAATCCTTGAAATGTTAACAACTAATTTCAAGATTTGATTTGAATATAATTTACGAAATAAATCCCATTTTCTGTAAAAAAAATAATTTTATTCAAATATATTTCTTTATTATCTAGAGCATTAAAACTCTCGACGAATTGACATCCGAGATGAACAAAACTGGATTTGCATTCAGCTAGAGTGCCCTCTATTCTCGTCTACTTCCGAGAAGGTAGGGAACATTAGAAGGCAAAAGGCACGTCAAAACAGTTCCTGTTAGATTGATCAGTCCTCAGAATGAACCTCATTCATAACATGTTGACGGACTGTTTTTCAGTTCAACTATAAAATATGTGGAGGAAGTTTGTTCTATTTTAGGGCTAGATAAAGTGTGTTTCATTAGCCAAGACGACAAGGCTAGAGTGCTAATTGGAATCACAGCAGCCAAAAAACAGGCGCCGTTGTTGATGCATTTGGAGTACTAATATTACACAATTTGAGTAAAATATCGTACAACTCAATATTTTACTCAAATTTTGAAATGTGAAGATCGTTCTTGTTTTCGGACTATTAGAAGCTCTTACTTTACTCTAATTTGAGCAAGATTTCTTTCGCCACCTGTCCCTGTCAACCAAACGAAAAACGAGCTCAAAGCAGTAGATGTCTCAGAAGGAGCAAAAGAATTGTTTCCATCATTCGTCTTTATGCTTATCAAACATTGAAAGTATTCTTCCTCGTACTGCCAAAGGATTTCTAATTTTGCCGTATGATGCGTTTTGTCCATCAATTCAGTCTAGCCTTGCTAATAGAATCTGAAAAAAGTGCAATATCTGTTTTGCCTCTCAAGCTATGTTGAAAAAGCACGCTTTTATCCATTCTTCTGCTATAACACTCCCTCTAGTCAACAGGGTCCAACCTGTTCGTATCACTGCCAAGCGTCAGACAGAATTTTAGACAGTCATTGCCTTGCTGAACAGTTAGATTTAAATGAAGTTGACGCAACGAATTTGATTGAACCTCAAGAATACGATGTCCTTTTAGAGCGCGGAGAGCATTCACTACCTACTGTTTCAATCGATGATCAGTTTAACAACCCATGGGAAGGTTATATTAAAGATATATAATACTATTTGCTTAGTTGATTATTTAATGAGATATCGACTATTATGTAATATAATTTGATGAGATCTACTATTATATATATGTATAATCTAGTCAGAAAAAAAATCAATGTTTTTAGGCTTTTTTTTTTTTTTAGGGGCGGTGTAGACAAAAACTGACATCATATATAATGGGGGATCGGCCAAAAATTGACAGAGTTTGACAAAGGGGGAGGGGTAGTCGAAAAACTGAAAAAAAACACTAAAATTATTTAAGGATGACCCCTATCGTATATATATAGAAAAACTCACACTCACATAAATCCTAAAGAATATATTTTTCTTTTTATTTATATATATAAGTTGCATATTTTAAGCGTTTTTATATTTATCATTGTATATTACAGCGCAATTAAGCGTTGATTCAACTTTATACTTCAACCATTACTCGACGTCTTTGAGTCACGTTAAACCGAAGTTTTACTAATAACGTTACAAATCCTTGCAATATTGACTTCTTTAACGACGTTTATGCCACGCGTTTTAAGTAACGTATTTTTAACGATTAGTTGCACCATTTTTAAAACATTTTTGACGTTAAGTTGCGACGTTTATGCAACGCTTTTTATATAACGTTTACTAATGTTTAGTTGCGCCATTTTTGCATTGTTTTTTAGTAACTTTTTTTCAACATTACGCAACAACATTTAATCAACGTCTCATTAACCATGTTACATATCTTTGCAAAATCGATTACTCTGTCAACGTTTCCGCAACATCTTTAGCGACCGGTTTTCAACGTTAATTAAACGCTGACATGTTTGCTGGATTAGTGTGTTATGAGCACTTTAAACGAAAATAGAAATGTTTTTAAAAATAACTATACTGCATTAAAAAAAATTACAAAAAAAAATTACAAAAAAGTCCTTTTTTGGGCCCAAAAGTCACAAAATGGTCACTTTACGGTGCGTCAAATTGAAAAAAAACCACTTGTAGTATGCTATTGGAATTTTTACAGATTATTTTTAGTATAATTTTACAGGTATGGAAGCAGAATTGGCCTGATTTGATATCCAGATCTAAAATAAATAAAATTTTAACATCTTATTTGTAATAAGGCTTGAAAATGAAACTTTGGGCCCAAGTTATTATGGTTCGAAAAAAAAATTTTTCAAAAAATGTTAATTCAAAACCTGCATCTAATAAAAAATAACCACAATGCAAAATTTCAAGTGCAAAGCTCAAATCAATCAAAAGTTACATGACGCACCGTCCAAAAGTTTTAATATTGAGATAAATGCAATTTAAGTAAGAATCGCCAAAAAAATCACTAAGTTTTCTCTATATATTAAAAAAAAAACTAATTTTTATGATTGATCATTAAAAATAAAACATAATATAAACCATAACCATACTTCGGTTCTTTTTCTGTTTCATTGGTATTCGTAAAACCTTAACGCACTCCTCGAATATACTTTCTCCTCTTCTTAACTGAATCAAGCGATTTTCTTTCCATTTACATTACTCGTCGGCCGTTATTTGAGACACAGTAATCATTTGAATGAAATCTAGGAACAACACGTAATCCTTCTAAAACCTTTAAAATTCCAGTTGAACCGTCATTAAAATTAACAACTGCAGAAATAACACCCAACTCAACAGAAGTTGTACACACAAAGTTATCTTTTGGACATCGTTTTCAAATTATTCCAATAAGTGACTCATTGGTATTTTGCGTTTTTCCATGAAGATATTTTTTTAACAAATTTTCATCGCTCAAACTTAAAAAAACAGGCTTTAATTCTTCAAGGATGGCAAAAGGTAATCCTACCTTATGGTTGTACGTTGCTGTACCGTTTATTTTGTCAGCCTGATATTTACACCAACTATCAGCAGTTCGTGGGCACATTTGGTGTCTTGATTCAACATCTTTTTCCTCAAAGCAATGAAAAAGCACTGGTCCAATAGCTTTTTTAACTGGTAAACAGTAGAACCTGTCGATTGCCGAACTGTGATACCAAAATAATTTTGAAGTTTATTTATAACTTTCTCATTAAGACAATCTGCACCGCCTAACGTTCTTCCATCAGATAATTTCTGCTTATTTGTTGCTTTGAGTTTCCGTAATCGTCCTCCAACTCGCTTTTGGATATGGCCTACACATTCCAATTTTCCACAACTATTTCTTTGTATGAATCTCTAGCTACAATATCTGGATATAACTTAGAGTCTCCGTCTTCTATATATTTTGTATATCGGAGCTTACGGCTATCTTCTGAAGCAACAAAACAATCTACTAAAGCAGCAGCTTCCATAGAACCAGCAGAATCAGTGTGATCGATGTTGCAATCATGAGTTAAAATATATTCTTCATATTCATAAGAACCCTTCTTTGCTTCCCAAGATTGACATGACTTACAAACTTTAGATCGTACACGATAATCTAAACACTTTCCTGTGTCACTTGCTATTACAGGAACAACACCACTTAACGATGCATAACCTCTTGGTTGCCATGATCCATCACATGATACAGTTACATTTGAAATACCATTTTCATCTCTGTCAGTTGCATATATTGAATCTCTCAATTCAGTGGACACATTGTTCATAGAACACGTTACAACATCAATATATGAGTTACATGCACTTTTTTGTAATACAATAAACACAGTAACATTCATTGATGATGGCATCTTTAAATATCCACACGATTTTTCTGAACCGGTGTTTCCAATTTCCCTCATTGCAATAACAGAGCGTTCATTTTAAAATTTTTCTCCACAGCAGTAGTGGTAGACCTCCACTTCAAATGGAGGTCTACCACTACTGCTTTTCCGTTTGCATTCTTTACTCGAATGAAAGGTTGCACACCAACTACAATTTGAACATTGCAATAATAACGGTATTGATAAGCCTTGCTTTCTCAAGATATCAAATGTTAGACTAATAGTCTTCTTTTCACAATCAGGGCATATAGCTAACAATTTTTATAAGAATATCGGTAAAAAAAAGTAGAAAAAACAAATTATACACAGTTGAGTTTGGAGAATTTACATAGGATAACAAATCGGTTTCATTGGTGGGCAAGGACAATATGATGTTAATTTGATTGGATTTATCAGTGATTTTAGAATATAGTGGTTGACTTGTTGATAAATGATAGGTTTATTTTCTTTCCTGAAGAAGTAATAGGTGGGTTAGATGAAGAAACCTCAGGGGATTCTTCTTGTTTTTTTGTATGCTGATTACCTTTAAACGAAAGTCTAGAAAATGCTTTGAATGGCCATACTTTCTCTGCAACATTGCTCTACTTTTTTTATTATTCATTATCATTAACTATAACAAAAAAAATAGGTAGCACATGAAAACCAATTAACTTAATAACAATAAAAGTAGCAAATCTTTGTTATAGTTAACTTATTTATTAAGTTAGCTATAACAAAGCCCTACTTTTTTATTATTTTTTTTACTTATTAAAACTAAAGTAAATGACAATAAAAAGTCATTTAAACAATAATAATAACAAATAAAAAGTCATTTCAATTAAAACTAATTAACAAAACCAAATAAACAATGATTAGAAAAATGAACAAATATTGATTTACATACAACTTCATCCAGCTTTTCGAGAAAAAATTTTATTCTATGAAAACCTAATGTAAACGTTTATCAGTTTGGTGAATTTTTGTATGGCAGTTTAAAATTCTGTAAAGTACTTAATGACTTACCAACAACAAATCATGGGAGTCTAAATTATAAAGAAACATACTTTTGGAGGCTTTAAGTGATTCAAAATTGGTTGCTAGGGGGTTGCTATGAAAGTTCTGAGTTTACTTATGCCTATTTTAAAATGGAAAGTTAGATATTCTCTTTATTGTTTTTTAAAAACTTTATTGTTTTTTAAAAATTACATAGGCGTTTTCTCCATAGTTCAAATGACTTAAAAACATTCTCCTTAAAATTTTTAATTTTTACTATTTTTTCACCCAAGTACAACCTTAAAATATTTTATAAAAATATCAAATACCCAAAAAAAAAAAACCCAAAACAATGCAAATATGCAGTACTGAATAGATTTACGAATTCAGCCTCTGTTACTGGTCTACTAGGGTGTTGGCGATGCCATGACTGCACAATTGAATTGTATCGTGAGCTTAAGGATTTAAAAAAAGAAGTATTTAGTAGCTGCATTTTATGGGTACAATGGCTTAGAAGACTTAATATAATCACATTGTTTTTGCGAGCTTTTAATATCACTTTTATATTCTTTACATGACAGCTATGACCGTCTAATTAAAGTAAAGTCGGTGTATTGCAGTTTGATGGTTGAGTAAGTTTTAAGAAGTGGTGAAAGCAGATATCAAACAGTTCTTCATTTATCCAACCATTTTTTATTGCAACACCAAGTGGTCTTTGATACATAAAAGATGGCTTCATGCGTACACAATGCAAAACAATTATAGGAGGCACATATACTCAAACAGCACTCACACAGCACAACACTGTAATGATTTTGCCTTTTTCTAAACTCGTTATTATCCTACTGATCTCTTTTCTTTCAAAGCAACAATTTTACCAGGAGTATGACTAACTAAAAAGCCACCATCGTAAGGATTAAAAATGCGACTTGGTGGGATTACAGTTTTACAATGCTGATTAAATATAGTTGACTCTAAGGCATCAAAAAAACCATGCACGTGCCATGGAAGGTGGTTCTGGTTTTCTCAAAGATAAGTTTAAGATAACTAAAATTAAATTATTTGTTGATAAAAAGTTAAATCCCTCTTTAATAAATAGTGTTGATAATCATAACATAAGATATTATAAGTTTTCATTAAAAGGATTTTACTCAAATTTTCTTAAATCTAAATTACTTTTGTGAATATTAATTATGCGCGATTTATTTATCAAATATATAACATAAGATGTCTCATTAAATTTAAATTAGAGCTAGGTTTTAATAGTAGTGTTTTTTCAAGATGCTGTTCAAATGCACTTCATTTGCTTTTTCAATTTTTTACTTGATTTTAGTTAGTTATAACGAGGAAAACTTTTAAATTTTACAAATGTTTATATACTATAATTTAGTATATTTTTATACTACACTTCATATACTATAACAGTATATTTCAAATACATATACAATATGTATAGAGTCTATATACATTTGTATATGTAAATTTGTATTGTATGTCATAATATAATATGTACACATTACAAATATAAAAAAATAAAAAAAGTTTTTAAAAAAGTTTAAAAGTTTAATACTTTATTTTTGTATATACGAATATACAAAAGCTATTTACATATGCTATTATGTAACTTAATATAAACGTTGTTATTTCATTCATGTATATATATATATATATATATATATATATATATATATATATATATATATATATATATATATATATATTTATATATACATGAATGAAATAACAACGTTTATATTAAGTTACATATATGTATATATATACATATATACATTTATATGAGTGGCCACTAGTAGTGGAAATGTCTTAAAATGTCATTTGGTACTGGAAAAAGTCATGGAATTCCATAATTTTTTATGAAAGTCATGGAAGTTTTGTGTAACTTTTTAAATTGATCTTCTTTTTTTTCTACTAGTGATAGCTGCCTTTTTAAAAAAGATATTATTGCAGTGTAAGCTATTAATAATTATTTTATTTTATTCGAACAAAAAACAATAATGAAAAACATTTTCAATTTAGATACAGCCATGAAAGTCAATGATTTTCATTTTTAAATTTGAATGGAAACCCTGATATATGTATGTATATATATATATATATATATATATATATATATATATATATATATATATATATATATATATATATATATATATATATATATATATACATTTACATATATATATTAGGGTGACATTTTTTTTACAAAAAAAAAAATTTACATTACATCAAAATATATACAAAATATTTACACTACATCAAAATATATATATATATATATATATATATATATATATATATATATATATATATATATATATATATATTTACATATATATATTAGGGTGACATTTTTTAAAAAAAAAAAAAATTTACATTACATCAAAATATATACAAAATATTTACACTACATCAAAATATATATATATATATATATATATATATATATATATATATATATATATATATATATATATATATATATTAGGGTGACATTTTAAAAAAAAAAAAAAAGTTTTACACTACATCTAGTTCTTTCTACACTCCTCAGCGATATTAAAGCTGTTTTTGTTTTGTTTTAAGAACTAGTATTAGTGCTAGATGTAGAAATCGGAAAATTTTAGAATTACCAATAATTCAAATTTTTAGTTAGTTTTATTTAGTTCATTATCAATATAATTTTTACTTCATCATTATGTATCATTTTGTAAAGTATAATGTAATTTAATGTTAAATTTTAATTTAATGAATGGAATAACAATGCATTGCAAAAATCTCCCATTTCTTTTTACCTCAGAATCAGCCTCTAACTATAGGGTTACCTCTAAGGCATTATCAATATCCAATTAGCAGTAGATCAAAACAATTCAAAAGTATTTATGATATTTTTTCAATGTCCAATGGGATCAGATTTTAACATGAAATTTAAAGGAAAAACAATGTATGACATCAAGTGGACGAAATTACGTATTTATTTTATATATATTAATATTTTTATATTAATAGATATAAATAATGATATTATATATTAATAATATAATTACAATAAAATATATTAAAAGGGTTTAACCAACAATTGTTTCTTCGAGTTTATTTCTATATATTTGAACAGATTTACTTATGTGAAGGACGTTTAGCTCAGTATATTAAAATAAATTTACTTATAAACATTATTATACTAAATATGTAAAATATGCTTTTTATTTTTTTTTATGATTTAAAAAATCATAATTGCTTTATAAATCTTACTTGATTTGTTTACACCTAAAGTTAGAACATTGTTACGATTTAGCAGCTATCAAAAAGTCATTTATTAATATATTTGGTTAATAATAATTTCAATTACAAAAACAAAATATTTATTTTTTTACCATTGTTTTTTAATTAGACTCTCATTTTACATATAGAAAATCGGCAAAAGTAAATGCAGCCCAAAAACCACATAGACAATTGCGCTACACATACGCTAAACTTTTCTGTATTTAAATGGTCAAGGTTATGTGGAAAAAATCAGTTTTATTTTGTTAGAGGTTATTTGCAAATTACGTCACACCTAAAAACAACTTTTTTAGAGCCCTTTTCCTTTAGAGTATTTTTGTTTATCCTATAAAATAAGATATTTTTAATTAATGAATATTTTCCCAATTAGGATCAAAATGATCTTCAATACAATAAATTGGCGTTAACTGTTGTTCACAACGTAGCGCTACCTTTAAAAAATCAAAAAAGTTTAATTCTTCTCCTTATAAAATATTTGATATAAAATTCAATTAGTGTCGTAGGCCCTGTTAAGTCAAAGAGTATATCCAGAACTTGGTTATTTTAAAATTGCATATATAATTCCATTTTGTTAAAAGATTAAACATATTGGGTCAAAATGACCTTATCGGAGTTCTAGGTATGTGAAATTTCCCGTAGTGCTAGTGTTCTCAACCCGAACCTTTAGATCGGTTATGACTGCCGTCATTGAGGACTTAAAGAAAAGATTCTCTTTGGAGGATATTTTTTTCGTTATTTGCAAAATAGTGGAACCCATCTATGTTCGCACTAGTATAACTTATTGCACTCTTAAAACTTTTTCCACATTTAAAAACGCAGTGCACTGTTGCTCAACTGTAGTCCAACATTTACGTTAACCGTTATTTTATTTTGATCATGCATATTTTATTTCCTTTTTTATTTTCAAATTTGAATTTTCGCGCATTCAGGTTATAACGGTACATTGGTAACACTCTGCTCACGAAAAGAATGCACGATTTAAACAAATTGGTAGATTTTTAAAATAATTTTTGATAGTTATTTTGTTCACGGTTTTCCTTTAAAAAAAATTAGTGAAACAATTGATTTATAGCAGACATGTAAAAATTATAAGCGAAATATATAAAATAAGTAGTAATAAACTTTTATAAATATAAACATACATAGAGACATTAAAAAAGTAGACTAAAATATATTTTTAACTTTTACTGCTAATAATAACTCAGTATATTATCTAATGAAAGAATGAGGTTTTTTAGTTTATTTTTAAAAAGGCAAAAAGTAATAGGTACATCAAAATTAAAATTCGGTAAAACAATTTTATTCCAGAGGTGTGGCGCTCGATAGGTAATACAAAATTGATTAAAGTTTGTTTGACAAAAAGGTTCATTTAAAAAATTATTATTTCTCAAAATATATTTACTGATTGGCTTTAAAAACGTCTAAGGATAAATTATTATTCCATATATATACAAAACATAAAGTACCAAATACATTTAATTCGTATACATAATTCTCATTTCAATAAAACAATGCTTCGAATGAGAAAAGCGATTTGCAAAATTGATTATACGGATTGCGCGTTTCTGACGTAGATAAATACGTTGCAATTTACTTTTTACTGTGCTTCCCCATGCAATATATAAGATTCTCAAAATATAGAATTTAATACGTTTTTTGTTGAAATTGATCACAAACAAGCTAAAGTAATTTCTAACACCAAAGTCTCATTTAAAGATTTCGTAGTACCATTGAATAATTGCATTTACTCAGATAAGTTATCTGCTGAATTTTTACTTGACGAATTTGTAGAAGCCTTCAAAACGCTTAAAAAAAACAAAGCAATGGGACCAGATGAAATTAACGGTGACGTAATTATTGAGTGCTTTGAGCAAATAAAATATATTCTTTTTAAAGTTTTTAAATAATCAATTGATCAAGAGGTTTTTCCTGATCAATTGAAAATTGCTAAAGTTACTCCTATATTCAAAGATGGTGACAAAACTAACATTAGTAATTACCGCCCTATCTCTGTTTTATCTATATTTTTAAAAATACTTGAAAAAATCATGTACAAAAAAGTGTTTAATTATTTTAGTTTTAATAAACTATTATAAAGATACTAGATAAAGGATTTTAAAGAATCCCTTTTCTAAGAAAAAGTCTTTTAAATCCTTTATATTACATATTACGTAAAAAACTACACGTGGTATAAAGATGAAATAGTTAGTATGATAGCATTTTATTGCCTTCTGTGATTTAATCTATTCCAGTTCTGAAATACTTCAAGGAAGTCACAAAAATTTGGTCTTACTTTTTGGCCTAATAAAATATCATATGAAAAATCTGTTTTGCTCATATCACAGAGCAACCCTTCAAAATTAAGTATGTCAAAAAGATTTTGTTAAAATTGTGTAGATTGTTAGATACGTTGGCCCAAGTATTTCAATATATTTGCGTTTTCGGCATCGGCTACAGGTGGCATTTTATCCTTAAAAAATATTGTACTATTTAAATTTTTAGTTAGTAATTTCATTTAATTTTTTTAATTATTAGAAGTTAAATTTATCAAATATTGAAAATTATTTAAAAAAAGTAATTGTTCCGGGAGTTTCTATCTAAAGATAGTAAATCCAGCAGGGCATTGAGCGTGAACATACATTCAAATTTTCTAGAACTTGGTTCAACACCAACCAAATCAGTTTAATGAAACGGCCATCTAAATCATTAGACCTCAGTCTTATCAGAAACTGGCAGAAGCTATTTGAAGACGCTATTAATTCCGCATCATTGTAAAAAAAAATAGTATATGCTACTAATTATTTATTCATATTAGATATCATATTTATTGTTATTAGATAGACAGATTAGTTAATTTTTCAAAGTTTTGCTTTAGTTTTGGAAGTGAAAATTTATACTGGTTCGATTTGTTTTTTAATTTTCTTTACACGATCAATCTATAAATATATTTTGTTTCCTAATTATTGCTTACTATTTAGCTTTATAAAGGAGACCTAAAAAAAGTATAAAATTAGGAAATTAAAAGACTATATCCTTTAAACTATATGTGATGTATATGTATATATGTATGTATATGTGGCCTATAAAGCCAAAACTTGAAAAAATTACACAAAAGTTGGTTATTCAGATCGAAATAAAGCTTAAAATTTTTCAAGATTTTCATCATTCTTAACGGTAAGTTAAAAAGATTTTTGAGTTACAAGATAAGAATATATTTCAAAATAATATTTATCAATAACAGATGCAAAGCATGCATAAAAACACGGTCACAAAATTTATGCTTCTTGAGTTGACTTTTCAGCATTTTTTCTATGTAATTTCTAGTAATTTCTCGTATTTTGAATTAGTTAACTTTTCTTTTAGTAATAAAAGCCATTTTTGACATTGGATTCTCGTTTCAGAGTTGATTAAGAATTAAAAAAACAAAAATATAAAATAACATTAATAAAATTATTATCATAGAATTATTATGGAACTTAATTATAAAAAACGAAAACTTTACACACTCTAAAATTAAAAAAATTAAAAATCATAATTGCTGCTATTAAATTGTGATATAACACTTTTACTTACAAATATGCTTTTTAAACACCATCAGCTATAAAATTAATATCTAAAATATAAATCTAAAATTAGTCACTAAAACACTAACTCTGTACAATTACTTAATAACTATAACATATAGTATCACCTTTACTTTAATGGAAGGTTATTAAGTGTAAATGATTTACCTTTTACGTGTACTTATAAGTTATGTTGCAAACAAAGGTCCGCCTCATTAATGTTGTTCCCTTTGACAGTGTTCTGAAATAAAACATTTGGTTTTGTTAGTACTTCCTTAAATATAAAAACAGTATGTAAATTGGTCTCTATTGAAATCTTCAAAAAATTCAAACCTGACTTTGTGAGAGTCATATTTGTGTCAGACACTGTGTGTCTCAAAGTCAGGTTTGAATACTCTCACAAATATGACTTATGTATCTGTGGAGCGACATTCCAACATTTATATCTGTGGATTATTCATTCAACATCAGGTTTGCATCGAATCGCATTCGTACACCTTCATCACTATTCTTTATAGTTCAGCACCTTTCTCACTGTTGTTCTTCACTCTTTTTCTGTTGATTCAGATAAATTTGACAAAGCTCTTCATCAATTTTTATATATTGTTGACATTAGTTTAACTCTATCTTCAATTAAAAAACTTGTCAAATGTCTTCCTTCTCAGGTGATTCCTGTAGCTTATATATGGTCGCTCTAATTGCTGATGATACAACCATTTATTTTTATCTTGATAAAAATTCAATACCTTCTGATTGCTTAGAAAGGGCTTTTGTGCTTGAGTAATATATCTCTTCTGCTAAAGCATGAGGCTTTCAGTAGCCGGTGAACTTAACTGGTATAAACACAATTATTTTCAGCAACTCGTTATCGCAATAATCAGATTCTTACCTATGAACAGTAACACATTAATGATTCTTCTACGTTGCATCTTCGCGAACTATATCTTACTTCTGATCCTTTTTGAAAACCATATATTAAATCTATTAACATCTTCCAAAGTTTAATCTCTTTATCCTGCCCCCTCATTTCTCACTTCTGAATCTGCTCTTTATCTTTATAAATCTCTAATCCATTAATGTGTGGAACTCTGCCATATTTGTCAAGAAACTCGTTAAGAAAAATAAGTTTATTTTTTGCAAAAATTGAAATGTAGTATTGTATACAGAGGGACAGTTTAGGAAAACAAAAAATAGTTACCAAGTGAAAATCAGAATACATATTACCATTGGTTGAAATCATCATCACTTTAATGTATGTAATAGCAGCTGTGTAACATATAGCAGACATGACGTACTGGTTAGTGCATTGGACCTGTGATCCAAAGGTTGCAAGTTTGATCCCCGCTTGAAGAATATAAACAAGACTATTAGAATGACTTTTTTAGTGGTTGCAAATATAACCAAACGGTTCTACATCAATGTCTTTAATACTCACAAATCATTTTTTTGTTATTTGGTTGATGTTATACTAAAACTGCATACTCTGATGTGCTAAACACACAACCCTCATTTATTAAGCTTTTTTTTTACAAACTTTACTAACTATTTTAATATTACAAGATAAGTTGTTTTTCCTCTAAGTCTTTATACTTTTTTTAATTGTGCATTAAAAATGGTGTTTAAGTTGATCATAAGATTTTTTTAAAATTTTCTTTCTTAATAATTAAAACCCCTACTTTTATGTTGTTATCAAAAAGTTTCTACAACCCCATTTTTTATTAGCCCCCTTTATTACACTTTTTGCTTACTTATCCGAGTATATAACTTGCAAGATTCTGCCTTTTAAAGAATATTTATATAATATTTATAAAGAATATATATGATATTTATAAAGAATATATGTATGATATATGATTATGGTTATTCGGATGTGTCAATTTTCACTTTTTTTTTAGTTTCTATGATGTATAGTTTTTTATAGTTTATTTAAATAATATAAAAAATAGTATAAAATAAATAAGTTTATTCATCACCTGAGAGTATGAGGTGTTTATTTACAACCATAACAAGTCCAATGTTTTTCAGCATTTATTTTTGAATATTTCATCAGATATATTTTCGAACTTTCTATGAAGCCATTCGCTGCATGTATCACATTGCACCATTTGAAGAGCTGGATTCTTTGCTTGATACCATAACTAATATGATCGACATGAACAAGACATTTCCAAAGTTATAATTTTTTCTTTTTTAAATGGTGCTTCTGCTTGGCTAAGTGGAAAAGGTGCAAAGTTTCTATTTATGATACATTCAAGAAAGTGGATCTAATCTTGTTCCTGTCTAACGACAATGTTCCTACGTCAGTTTTATTTAATATGGTAAATGCATTGGCTATTGCGAAAACCCCACAATCTACTTCATTTGTTTGCTGTTGGCATTTGAGTATCTGAACTGTTAATATTTTACTTTTAGTTTCATAAATGTTACATATTTGTTTCTTTACATGATCAATAACGTTTCCATGAAAAAGACTATCGTAATAGCAAATGATGTCCACAGGACAATTAATATTTGATACAGTGATCCAATAATATTGACCAGTAATGACTTGAATGAATTAACCCTTCTCCTCTTTGAACAAGTATTTTTCCCTTAAGATTTTATCTTGAAAACATGATTTAACATGAAATTGATTTTGAAGAATGAACTGGGTGCATTAATACTTAAATCTGTTAGCATGTCATTGTTCTTAATAGTAGTAATTTCAGCTTGTGGCAAAATGAACCGGTTATTGTCAAGGGTAAACCAATCAGTACTTCATACCAATCAGTTCACTTCAAACCAATCAGTTCTTCATGCACTGTTTCCATATCTGTTTCAATTGGCAAATTTAACAAGTTGTTGTTATTAAACATATTCCTTGCAACACTAAATTCATCTTTTTCTGTTTCTAGATTTTCACATGTCTTGACTTCTACCGTTTCTAAGGGTCTCTTTTTTTTTTTATTATTTGTAACTATTGTAAAATTTTTTAATGATCATCGTTTTTCTGCACCTACCCCATGTCGCCCTGAAAAAAAATCATGTTATTTTCGTTGGGAAATATTTACTTTTTGAAACTTACCCTTATTTTTTGGTTGTAAATGAACACCTTGTTCATTAGGAATGGAATTATCAAATAAGTTCTTGATTGTTTTCAGAATGTCTATACCATTTTCTAACACCTCCTTATTTTCAATAATTAAGGAATCATTAATTAATTGTTTGGCAAGATCTTTAAATGCAGCAGCCTTAGTATTAAATTATGTTTTTTGTTTTGGAAGTGGCTCCAATTTTTTATCGTTGGAATTTATTTCTCTATGTTCTGTTTCTTTTTCTGTTATAATTTGCTGATTTAGAGTAGGAGAAATGGGTTTTTTGGAAAATGCAATTTCTGAATCTAAGTTCAAAAAGGGCGAGTTTATGTATAATTTTAATAGTGTACCAATTCCAAGCATGGTATTTATTAAAAATGGCGAAAAAATGCTTGCAAAGATATCCTGTTGTTTTCTGATCCTGGCAAGTGCAATTAGGCATAGTAACAGAATTACCAAAAGAAATATCATAAAACTCACCAGAGTTTGTAAAAGATTAACATGTAAACATGCCAGGTTCTTTGACTAAAAGTCTAGACGAGTGAATATGTTGTGCTAAAGACTTTTTTTGCAAGCAATGTTTTACAAAGTGTCTTGGCCTATGATGCAAAAAAGATGGAAGATAAGAGCTATACTGGCAATATTGTCCACTAGATTTTGTATTAATCTCACAATATCTAGATATAAAAATACTTTCGAGTAATTTTTGATCAATAACTTAATGAACTCACTACAAAGTTACAAAATTAATTACAACAAACAATCTGTAAAAAATAGTTTTAATTTAATAGAAATAAAATATATAAATAATTGCCAAATGTAAATAGTTAAATGCTGTCAATAAAAAAATTAAAAAAAACGTTTTAATAACGGTAATTTATTCAAAGGAAGATCTTTTATAAAAATTAAATTATTCAACTTTAATAACAAAAATTCAAAAAGTATCTATTGTATAAATCTGGAAAATGTTCTTCAATAAATACTGTTAGCATTAAAGTCAATGACGAATTTTGAAGCTTTTTTAAGTAGGAATGTTTAAAGGTTTCATTTTGCCCTTCGACACCATTGTTAGTATTATTACTTACCATTAATCTATCCTTACGATGAAAATATGCCCTTCTCTAAAACAGGTAAATAGAGGTAAATGTTTAGTCACGGATTTTTATATAATTTATAAAAAAACTAAATGGTAAAATTTAATAAACGCATTAAAAATTAAAACCTTAATTTGTGGCAACCACTGTTTTTCTACCCAATTAACCATATTTTTGTAGATAGGATTTTTGTATGGATCACTGTCTCTTAAATTTGTCACTACTGTATTTAAATCTTCGAAAGATTGAGCTCTGGCAATCCGCCTTAACTTGCTGAGCATTTCTATTTTATTTTATTGCTGAGCATTTATCTATTCTTGGCACTCTAAATAGTGCAAACTTTAAAACATAAATCATAACTAACTTAATACATACTCAGAGTTTCCCCCTTCTTTAACCCATGATCGCAGAAAAATCATAGCATACCTGGATGTAAAAATTCTATAGCATTAATCTCTTCAACACAACAGTCAACCATAGCATAAGCAGGATTCCACTCTTTTATCTTATCAAGAGCCATACGAATATTCATTGTTGACTCTCCTTCGCAAACAAAGGTACCCACAGTTTGATAATCCACATTTGTTTATATATATATATATATATATATATATATATATATATGTATATATATATATATATATATATATATATATATATATATATATATATATATATATATATATATATATATATATATATATATATATATATATATATATATATATATATATATATAATAAAAAAAAATAGATTAAAATAAACAGCGGAGAAAAGTTGTGTTAATAAATTTTGTTATCAACACATCTGGCACAATTGGTCAAGTTCAGATAGCAAGGTTCCCACAGGAAAAAAAATAAAAAATTCCAGGACTTTTCAGGACAATTTTCAAATTTTTCCAGGATATTTGCCAAAAGTTTTTAGGACTTTTCCATGATATTTTCTAAAAAAAGAAAAAATTCCAGGACTTTCCAGGATTTTAGATGAACTTTCGGAAAACCAATTTCTTATAAAATACAACATTTTTTCATTGAAATGAAACGAAATTGAATAAAAACTTTATTACGTCTTGAAACGTCATACTAAACAATAAAATTTAAAGCCGCCTAGTTTATAATTTTAACCATGAAATCAATGTTACTTAAAAACAAGAAGAAAAAAAATTATGAACAGTGTATGTTAGAAATTCCAGTACTTTTCCAAGATTTTTGAGAAGAAATATAAAAATCCAGAGCGTTCCAGGACATAAGGCAAATTCCAGGACATTCCAGGACTCTGGGAACCCTAGATAAGGTGTGCCTAGGCCAAGTTCAGAGAATTATCTCCACTTCTAACAGCAAGAAGTGCATCATTGAAGAATAAAGGAAAGTTTTACACCTCATCCGTTCAGAGTGTTATGATGTATAACAGTGAAACACTACCAATAAACGTTGATGATATTCAGTGCTTGGAAAGGACAGAAAAGACCAGATGGAAGTAGGGTGTGACTCTAAAAGACAAGAAAAGAAGGCTAGTCTTATCCAAAAATCTGAGGTGAACTGTCAAGTCAAAAAATGATGCAGATGATTGAGTATTACTATGTAGAGAGTTATAAGTTTCAGGATAGAAGGACAGAAGTAGAAAAACCTGGAGAGAGTGGAGGTCTAGGGTAACTAGCGAGCACTCTTAATATATTCAATAGTTATTTTCTTTTAAATTCATATATACACATATATGCAATATACGTATATATATATATATGTATATATATATATATATATTCGTATATTGCATATATATATACGTGTGTGTGTGTATGTCTCTCTCTCTCTCTCTCTCTCTCTCTCTCTCTCTCTCTCTCTATATATATATATATATATATATATATATATATATATATATATATATATATGTATATATATATATATATATATATATATATATATATATATGTATATATATATATATATATATATATATATATATATATATATATATATATATGTATATATATATATATATATATATATATATATATATATATATATATATATAGGGAGAGAGAGAGAGAGAGTGAGAGAGAGAGAGAGAGAGAGAGAGAGAGAGAGAGAGAGAGAGGGAGAGAGAGACACACACACACACGTATACCAAAATTCAATTACATTTTCTAAAAAAAAAAAAGATGTTTACATGTGAACTTATATTGATATATTATTAACGAAATACGTTTGATTGTTATTCCTTTTGGTCGAAGAAAAAATCTTTGGCCAGAATTTTGAACTTTCCATTGCTCTATTTTTTTTATAAGACACTCTTGGTCAATATTGGAATCTTCCCATCGAATAATTTTATTAGATGGGAAGAACCTTTTATTTGATCTGCTTGGGCACAAACTATTTTGGAATATTTCTTTAGTAACAATAATCTCTAATCTTATCCGCATTTCATCTACACTTTTAATGAATACAGAAGATGCAAATATTTCTTCTTTTAATCTTTTATCAATTGGCTGGGATATACCTGCGGCCTGAATAAATAGCGTAAAATTCCAAAAATTAGATAAAAAATTGAATTAAAAAGTGATAAGAACTTTCTATAAAATGTATGTTATGAAGTTAATTATTATCAATTATTGTTGCGTTTACAACAAGTAATAAAAAGAGAAAAATATTTAGTAGTAGCAATTTTATATTTCTACTAAAATATATAATTTATATTTACATAAAACCGTAAAATAAATAATAAACAGTAAAATGAAACGTCTCTATGATTAGCATTAAGTTATGTATTTTGTTGATCGTCGAAGCTAAAAGACATTTTGTTTTGAACTAGTATTATTTTCATAGCATTCTAAAAACTTTCTACTGTTACAACTATTGTTCACTATATATATTATTTTGACAAAGGCACTTAAAAATACAACGTGTGACTCTTGTCAACAATTAGTAACTTACAATTATCTATATATACAAAACTTAAACAATTAACTCTATATAAACAGCGTAAATAATTAGTAACAATTATTCTATAAACAAGACGTAATTATAGAGTGTGTGACGCAAATCAACCACGCCACATATTCTTTATTATTTTTTACATTATTTATCTTATATAACTTATTAAATATTTATCTTATACAAAAACCTTGGATTGTTGCAACATTGGTATTAACCACATTTAAATAACCCAGTCCAGCCCAGTTACTACTTACTAGCATTATTTTGTATGTTATAAAAAAGGAAGGGAAACCTAAAACAATACTAACTTAGAATAATTAGTTGTGCCTGGGCTGTTGTTATCAGGTACTCAAAATATGCGGATAGGCTTATGGACTACAATAAAAAAAAGTTATGGGATTTAAAGCCTTGAAGCCCTATTATATGTTAGACTGGAGCCAAAGTAACCATTTTACATAACGACGCAGGAATCGAAACTGATAGCTATTATAATTAGATAGATCATAAGTGTTGATATTTATGACCAGTTTCCTCACATTTTTGGTACATTATAAATATACAATTTGTTATTAATTATATAAGTTGTTATATAAATAAGTTTAATAATACAAGCTTATACTAAACTTTTAAATATTTAAAAAGTTATAAAAGTTGTACTTTATTATAAATTTTAGATAATATAGTGAAATAAATTTCTACATGTTAAATCAAATTGAATCTAGAATTTATTTTATATTTACAATAGAATTTATTTTATATTTAAAACTTAATTTATATTTACAAATGACATTTACTACAGATAGCTTACCGCTATTAATATAAAACAACTGAGTGTAAAAAAACTTAGCAGGATGTGGTACTGTTTCAACTAAAAAGACGCTTTTCAGTATTAAATTAACAATCAAGACAAATCTTACATCTCCAGTAAAGTGACCAGTATGAGAATTTTCTGAAGGAACGAAAACTAAAAACATTCTTTTTCCAACAGTTTCGTTTCTTGCCTTTGCATCTTTAATATATTTTGAAGATTGCACCCTTCTCTATTTAGTATCCTCGGTATTAAAAACCAGTCATTACCGAAGTTATGATATTGAAATTGATAGTAAGTTTTTTAAATGTCAACATTTCTAAAAGTTCGGTATTGAACGGTATCTTTGAAAGCGTTTGATAGTGTAAACTTAAATTATTGCCACTATCAAAAAAAATAAATACCTCTTTTGGTTAGCCCGCCTACAAGACAAAATATACTACCTTAGATGATTGTTCATATTTTTTTA
Organism: Hydra vulgaris; assembly: GCF_038396675.1. Taxonomy (NCBI): domain Eukaryota; kingdom Metazoa; phylum Cnidaria; class Hydrozoa; order Anthoathecata; family Hydridae; genus Hydra; species Hydra vulgaris. The sequence goes on from NC_088927.1 coordinate 15,667,908, forward strand.
CAAAATTTTTTTTGAAGTTTTCAAAAAAAATTAACATTTTTAAATTGGTTTTTATTTCCCCAGAGACAAAATATGTATTAAGGCTTGATCAAAATTACATTTTTTTCTTTTAATATTTTAATGATAAAAATAAATATAGTTCAAACTCAAGTCTCCAACAGTTGTGAGAAAGACAAACAATGAATTTTAAAAATTCATACAATATTATAAAAACTCGTTTGACTATTTTTTTTTGAAGAATTATAACCAATACTTAAAACAAACAGTTAAAAGAACTTTCGATTTACAGCATTAACTTTACAAATAATCCACTTAATGGGCAAAATATTAATGCCACACTTCAATAAACGATTTTGATAAGACAATTATTATGATTTATCAAGGCCCAATTTATTAAAGAGTCGGAAAAGGTGTTTTCAAATAGTGGTTTTATTTAAATCAGAAAATTTTCATGAAAGTACAAATCAAAATCTTCATCAGTGTTCTGCTTGTCTTCAACTGACCTTATCTTAATAACAGCTTTTAGAGATTTTTTGTTCAACAAATTTTTCAATCGTGTCTGATTTTAACAATATTCTTTTGTGTGTAACTATGTTTCCTGCTTGTGAAAACACTCTCTCATGTAAATTTGATGATGCTGGAATACACAAAGCTTTTCTGGCTACTCCTGCCAAAAGAAGTTGTTGAGGGAGAGTGATTCTTCCACCAATTAAAAATATCAACATTTTTTGGTGGAAAGCCTAGTTGCTTGCACGCTTCCATTTCAGTTTCAAATGGTGATATTTTAGACGTGCAAAAGTGAGGTAATTCCTGGCAGTTGTGGCTCATTATCTCTTGAAGGAGTGCCTCAGCTGGGGAAAGGTCTTGTTGCTCTTGAGGTGTGCTTGCTGCTGGCAAATGTTGCATCTCTTGGGCTTGCCCATTTTCTGAAGCACATCTTTTCAACTGTGAAATAGTAAGACTCTCTCTTCCGAATCTTGGTAGTAACTGATATCAAATTTGGGGTTAAGGAAATGACCTAACGCATTGGTGCTCAAACCTGAGGCACACTCTGGAAACCTTTTGCTGAGATTTGAAAGTAGTTTGGACACTAAATTAGTTGTGATGGTATCGCTTGGTAAAATTTATAGTTTAATTTTTTCTTGAATATCAAATAAGCTAGAAATAATTAGATGAGGTGTAGGATACTTTTCTGAAGACACAACATCTGTGAAGCCATTCAACACTTGTAAAGTTGAAGCAAATTTTTGAATCACTTCAAAATGCTCTTGTGTATGGATAAGCGATCCTAAAATGTCATCAGTTTTGAAGTTGCTTCTTGTAATAGCTTCCAATGCAGGTTTGAGATGTAAAATAGAGATCATGCACCTAAACCCACAAATCCACCTCGTCTCGCAAGGTGTGACAATTTTTTTAAAGTTAATTATTTTCTTCTCTGCAGGCGTCAAAGGTTCTTCTCTGACTAGCAATTGACTTGTGTGTTCTTTAAACCCATCAGCAACATGTGTAAATGGTAAATTTGACACGTACAAATATTTCATGGTTTCTAAATCTGCTATGACCTGTCGCTTATCATTTGAGGAAAATTTTGTCTTTCCTTTGCAATAGTAAGAAATGTCCATTTTCATTATTTTACCTCCTTCAACATTCTGGGCTAGAATTACATTTTTATCCGCTGCTTCACCAATTGTCTTCACTGCCAATGCTTTAGTTGTAGTTTCATAAGATCGCTGTCATTTTCAATATTGTTTAAAATGTCTTTGTGGCAGCCTCGAAGATGATACTTTAGTCCTGTGGTGCTGCCTAGCTTGATGCTTATTTTTGATGGGCACTGTTTGCATTTGGCAAAATCTTTTCCGTGAAAATCTTTTTGAAAGAATTCCTAATAAGGACTTGCTCTCGGCAATATCAACTCTTAAGATGTCACTTTCTCCAAAACAATAAAACAATGTTAATCTCACAATTAATTTTTTTAGACGAACCTGTAAATTTAATTTTAAAAGAAACTTTTTTCTTGTTAAAAAAAATGAACCATAAAAATAATTGAAAATTAATCATTTTATGAAATTTACTTAATTCGGCGGAGTCTCCCTAATTATAATTTTATGGGGGAAATAGAAGTTCGAATTAGAGAGATTTTTGAATTATAGAAAGTTGATTTTTCTTAAATGCATTTCACGGTGACTTTGGATTTAATCGAATTATGAATATTTTAATAAAATGTCAAATGTTCAGGTAAAATTATTATGCTCTGAAATTTGTTAATTTAAGCCAAAATATTTTTAATTAAATTCATTTAAAAAAAAAAAAAACTTATATTAAGTTTGCTAGTGGCAAAAGGGACTTCGGTTGTGATTGGAACAATTTTCATTACTGGAAAAAAATTTTCACTTTCAAACACTCGATATTGAAACTGAATTTTTTGATATCGCTCTTTCAATATCATTGCTACTGATAGTTCGATGTTTTTTAATAACTTCAACAATTCGGTAGTGATATCGCCTTACCCTAGTCCTGGAAGCTAACTACATCTATTGTAGATTATTTATAATAATAGTAATTATTAGCTAAAATTGGACCCGTGAAAATACGGGTCTTTGTAAGTCTATTCCAAACCAAAATTTTCTATACTTTTTACTTATATATCCTAGCTTGTCGTATCCGTAAAATACGGGTCTTTACCAAACCTATCATTTCTATATTTATTCCACACCGAATATTTATATACCTATACCCTATTTACTTTAATATTTTTTATTAAAATAAATTATTCTGACAAAAACATTCAAGAGCAAATAACTTAATATGTGCACCTTTTCCGCATACATTGAGCTTATAGGAGACTTATAATTTGGCTTGTTTTTCTGGTAAATGCATTTCAGTGATTAAGCTCAGTGGTTAAGTGCGCTGTCATCAGTTTGTTTTGGAGGGGGAGTGTGGCGTTTAAAGCATTTACTCAGCGTAATAAAGTTTGAATTTTTTTTAATCTTGCTGATATATTTATTACATAAAGATAAAAATATAGAAAAAAAGATTTTTAAAATTTAAAATAAAACTTTAAAGTTTTCTCATTTTATAGATATATTATACGCGATTATGTCTATAAAATGCTTAGACCTCTAAACCATAGTCATAAAACAAAGTTCATTCTTATGATTATAATTAAAAACAAAAGAATAATGGCCTCAGTTATTAAACGCTAATCTGAAAGCCAAAAAAGTTTTGCGCATTGACGTATGTTTATGGCGAATAAACCTTTAAGCGTCAAGTTTCCTTTTGCATTTATCTGACATTTTTTGATTAATTTTAATTATGATGCATACATTTGTATCAAAGTATATAAAACTGGTAAAGATATATTATTTTTCGGATAAGAAATTGTATTTATTACAATAGTAATAAATAAATAGTTTTTGTCTTTATTAGAATATATCCAATAAAAATATATTCCATATATCTTTAATCAAAAGAGTTTTTTTGAAAAATTTAAAATCTTATTTGTAGTTTGTTTTATGAGTCTTTTGCCACAAAGTGACGTCACACCCACAAAAAAGTTGTGGCATCTACAATTTACGAAAAAGCCTCGTCTATCATTTTTAATGGTCTAAGAAGCAGATAATGTAATTTTAGCAATCAGAAATTATCAAGAGAGGGCAAGAAAGCAAATCTAAAATTGAAGTTTCATATTTTCCAATTGGATGAGACAATATGTTTCGTGTTTTTTCAATCTTGACAATTCTTTTAAATATAATCACATACATATAAAAAACTAAAACAAAACAACTTGAGCTAAAAAGACTTATAGTTATTAGAAAAGTTTACTTATATTACATACGATCCTGAATAAAACGTTATATAAGTAGATCTTTTACATTTTATAAACAATATACATAAACAAATAACATATTTGTTTATATATATATATAATTTATATAGGGATCCGTTAGGCGTTAAACCTGCCCATACAACAAAGTTAAAAAAAAATTAGTTTTGAATTATAAAACAATTTATCTCATTTCAACATATTCCTTGCATATTTCATACCGCAGCCGTTTTACAAAACGCATTAAAGTAAAAACAATCAATTTTCACTTTTTTTACAAAATAAGCTAATTTAAATGTCTACTGACGTTATTGAATACATATTTTCAAAGAGTTCAGAAAAATTCACAAAAATAATTCTTTTTTTTTATTTATTGCTTTTTTCTCGAAATACGCATTAAGCACATCAAGTCGTTTTGAAAAACGGCTGTAGCATATATTTATAGTATAAAAATAAATGTAGCAAAAAAAACCTTTAATTGTCAAAAGAAAGTTATTAGGATTTTTCTTAATAATTTTCTTTTGAAAATAAGATTTGCAAGCAGGCATAGAATTACTTGCTTCTTTGTTGGTAGTTTATGTCCCTTGATTTCCTTGTCCTTGATACCAGGAGTGGTCCCTAATATTATTTTCATATATCGATCATTATGTCTAGTTTCCATTATGGTACATTTATATTATATATTAATCATTAGTAGTCTGAAAAATAATCAAAGTTAGTTAAATAACAATACTAAGCAAAGTTAAAATAAATATTCATAAGATATTATAACGAAAAATATATATTTTTCACAGTATCAAACTTTATGTCGCTTAAGCTAACTCTTTTGTGATCAAACAGCAGAAAAAAATTAATAGCCGTTGTTTTTAGGCCCAAACGCCTTACCAAAAACTTGAACAGCTATTTACGACCAAATTTCGAGTTTTGTGGGGCAGCTGGGATCCACTAATATATATATATAATATATATATATTTATATATATATAATATATATATATATATATATATATATATATATATATATATAAATAAAAGTGTAAAGCATTTTTCTGTTTGAACTTAACGCTTACGTAAACTTAACGACTCTAATTAAACAACGTTTAAAACAGATGATCGCTTGTTTTGCAAATTTTTTATTGTTAAAGAAAATTGTATTTTATTAATTTTGTTTTAAAAATTATTTTAAATTCCTTTTAATAAAAGTTCAATTTGGAATTACTATAGCCGTACAGAAACAAAAGTTATAGCCATATCTAACCAATGCGCAAAAAAAATTAAAGCTGCAGTACTAGTGGTTTATATGCCCATCAAACATAAAAATAATGTGTTGAAAAGAAATAGAGGAGGACACGCAAATGAACCGGCAGTTGTAATAGCATCAAAAATTACTTCTTTTATCAAAAAAACAGACAAACATCTTGAAGCTGTACTTTTAAGAATGGTTGCACAAGATGGCGTTTCTTTTAATACATTTTGTACATCTGAAGATTAAAAAATGCTGCTAAAAACAAAAGGGTATAAAGAGTTGCCAAAATTGCCCAAAACCATTCACAAAAAAGTAATAGATTATGGCGATAAAATAAGAAAAGAAGTTGTATAGGAAATTTCACAGATTAAAAAAACTTATACCTTTACCACAGATGAATGGACATAAAATAAAATAAAAACCGTTCGTATATAAATATTATTATTTATGGAAATGACGGTATTTTTCGGAATCTTGGATTGACTCGCATTTATGAAGCCGCACCTGCTGAGGTATGCGAAGAACTATTTGAAAAAAAGCTTAAAGAGTTTAATATAGTTTTGTCAAATATTGTGTGTATAACATCAGACGGAGCTACCGTTAACAAGGAACGGTTAAGTTACTTAATAAAAACCATCAGTTATGTATCGTACATAGCCTACAAATGGCAACCAATAAAGTACTTTATAATGTTAGTTCAACAGATGTATGAGATGTAAATGAACATGATGGTATTCTATTACTTAATGTTGGTTCTGATTATTCGGAAATTAAACGTGAAAATTTTGAAGTAGACCACGTAGATATCGACGAAATCCAACTTGTTCTACAAAACGCAGAGCTAAACTCTTTAACTATAAAAATTTGGACAAATGTACAAATTTTCAGAAAATTACCAACCAAAAAGAAACTTCTGCAAAAATACGTTAAAGAAACTGTCGGAAAAGAAATTTCTTTAATTTTAAAATTTTTTTAGTTTTATTTTGCTACTTAAATAAATTACAATTCCCTTTCACAAAAAATAAAATATAATTACAAATGTATAAATAATAAACAGACAGACTGTAAAACTAGATGGAGTAGTTTATTAAGCATGCTGGAAAGATTTTTAAAACTTAAAGATGCTGTTTTGAAAAAGTCTGATAAATTTAAAAATTGACATTTTATTGAAAGTGACGTGAAATTATTTTCAAATATAATATCAAGCTTGCAACCTATTACGTTAGCCGTTGAAACACTCTGCACTGAAAAGATTAATTTATATGTAGCCAATATTACATTAAAACTTATGTTAGACGAGTTAAGTAACCAAAATACTTTTTGAAGTATTTCACTAAAACATGAATTATTAAGCTGTATTAAAGAAAGAAGAACGATGTTCTCAGACGTGTTACGCTATACAACAGACCCTAATGTTATTATTTCTGTTAAAGACAAATACGGCATTTTTAATATCAGCAGTAAAGCTTTAATTATTAAAACCAGTGTTTAACATTTAGAAAATATTTTGTACAATAATGCGGAATTTGGTGAGAATATTTCAAAGACACCTAAATGAATGAGATTCGGATTTAAAGAACGATCTCATTACTGTTAAACCAAATGCTGATTTTGCCATGACGGAAAAACTTCATCTTTTCCTTAAAAATCAAACTGACAAGAATATAGAAATAACTGTTTAAAAGAAAGTAATACAAAAGTTTGAAAAGAAGTAATAAATTAAAAGTAGCAGTACCTTCGGCAAGAAAATATACGAGGAAAGTACATTCAAATTGTTTTTGACTATTTGATGACCATTCGCCCAACAAGTGATGAACCTGAAAGAGTTTTTTTCAGGAGTTGGACGAATTTGTACTAAAATTAGATCTCGATTAGGAGACATAGTTAAAGCTTTCTACGAAGCTACTTTTTAAAAAATATTTAATAAAAATGGTGTAATAAAAATTGTATTGTTTTATTGATTTATAAAGTTTTTCGGTAATTTACTAATTTAATCAATTTATTTATATTTATTACTTTATTCATTTTTTTCGATTATTTTTAATTACAAAAAAACTTTTGAAGCTTTATAGAGATTATACTTTACATATGTTACGATATTTAGAAGTCTTTTGAAAGTTTAACTCTTATGCATATCAAATATATTATTAATAATAGTCAAGATGCATATGGTGCACTTTATAGCAATCAACTAACATTTCTATATTATTATATAAGGTAGAGAAAACTTAGTTAACTTTAGTTGATTGAGCAAGCATTACTGTTAGCAGCATCAACTTTGATTCGGAATTATAATTTAGCGAGTTATCTATGTAATAAAAAAATATAAAAATGATTTCAATAAAGACTACTTTCTAAGTCATAGTGGAAATTGCGCATCTTATTTAAGAGAGATTAGCTATATATGTTATGAAATTAGTCATATATATTATTGTACCCGAGAAAAAAAAAACCCGCTAATCCTGTTAAGTTCCTAATAAGTTTCCTACTAAAACATAGTAAGTTCCCGCCGAGTACTTACTAGGAACTTAGTAGGATTAGCAGGCTTTAGTAGGAAACTTAGTAGGATTAGCAAGTTTTAGTAGGAAACTTAGTAGGATTAGCAAGTTTTTAGTAGGAAACCTAGTAGGATTAGCAAGTTTTTACTCGGATCTTAGTAGTATTATTAGGGTTTTTACTCGGAACTTTGTAGGTACTAAACAGGATTAGTGGGTTTTTTTTCTCGGTTAAATATTACTTTCTAGTTTTAGTTAATAGTTTTTTCAGTTAAATTCATATTTTTATTAGTGTTTTATTTAATTATTTGAGTTTTAAAGATTTCATAGATATATTAGTAGGCTTATTTTTCAAGAAATATACGAGTTTAAGTAAAAATAATATTTTTTACTTAAACACAGATTCTTCTTGAAAATATAATCCTTATAATATAACTTAACTAGTCGCTAAGCAATAAGGACGCTTATTTATAAAATAATAATAAAAATAACAAATAATTAAGTGTTAGATTGTTTTACTAGAACATTTAAAAAAATACAATAAACAGCGATGGTCAGTTCTTTTGGTAATTTCGCAGATGCCAGTGGAATAATTGCACCCATAAGATTTTTCTTAATCTTTTACGACCATAACTGTAGCTATAACGTAATTTATAAAAATATTAATGTAATTCAACAACATAATATCATATATTTTATAACAAAAAAGCATATTTAACTTACCATAAATTTTGAACGATGAAAAAACTTTCATTATCATTGTTTCAAAGCTATTATAATCTAAAATTTCAAAATAAAAGTGTATGAAAATATGAAACTAAGTTAAATTAAAAAAATTTAAATAAGCCTCGTGTGTGTATATATATACACACACACACACACACACACACACACACACACACACACACACACACACACACACACACACACACACACACACACATATAAAAAAGAGGAAAATTTACAGTTGACGGGAAACAATTAATAATTGTATCTAAAATATAAATATTTAATTAATTTAATAGATATTATTCGTATCCACCTGTTATCAGCGATAACAGGTGGATACGATTTCTTTTCTCTTAACAAATTTATTTAATTCTTAAAAGAAACACTACATAAAGTCAAAATGGTACAAAAAGAAATCTGATTTAGATCATTGTTAACAACAAACTTTGTCGCCATTATGAATTAAGTTTGATGTTTCATTAATTAATTGATTGCAAACAGAATCCTAAATAACAACTTCTAATAAAAAGAATATTGTAAAGTAAATATATAATAATACAAAAAAACATAATACAATTTCAAACTTTAAAAAATAGAAATAAAACCTAATCATGTTCATAATTATTTTGAATAACAACACTATAAAAAAATTTCTTTATTTTTTTTACAAGAGCGTAGTGAGTAAATTTGCTTGAATCAAAAACAGCTAATCCACACTTTTTCAACAATAAATAAGGAGATATTTTTGACAAAACATGCTTGATTTTGATAGGAATATTAAAAGAATCCATATGACGATGAAACTTACTTACATTTTTATACAATCGACATATATACAAGATTTGTCTTTGGTTATATGCAATAAACAAAATTTTCACAATCACATTAAAATCTATCAAATATGCATAATATGAAGCTGATTTTAATTTTTTACCATAATGATAAGCATGAAAAGTTCTATCAGCAACTCTAAAACGGTTATAAAACTGATAAAGATTTAGGTCAACATTTAAATCATTCATATCCATATTCCGCAACTTATCTGATATATTTTGTGCTGCACCTAACGCAAAAGGATTCAAAGAAAAAGTGTTTAAGTGGTCTTCCGTCTGAAATCTAATAAATTTTTCAGCCATTTGCCTTCCATGGCCTTTAGTTCCTGTAACAGACCTCTTTAGTTGGCGATTTACATTTTCAAACACCATAGCAGACGTTGCTGTAAGAGGTCCAAAATTTTTTACCTGGTCAGAGAGATGTGCTAATACATGGTAAGTGAATGTGCGAATACCTTCACCGAAATAGGAGCATAATGCCTTTTGAAATAAATAAATTAGTTGCTGACAAGCATCAATATCATTTGATGAAACAATTTCATTGGATAATGTATAAATAGATGTTGAAAGCATTAAATAAAGAGAACAAATTTCAGCATTACCAAGTTTGTAAAACACAAATGGCCCATAATACAATAGAAAAAACTTGTGCTCTTGAGCTTTCTACTTAACAAGTTCATTATTCAAATTTTTTGGCATCCGTCGAAAAAAATGTGGCAATTTTATGGAGACTATTATATTAGATAACTTTGGAATATTTACTAATTTTTTGGAAACAATAAAGTTAAAAATTGTTTTAGCAATTCCTATATAAATTAAATGCATTACATCAAGAGGTGCACAAATAGGCAGTGAAATCAAATCTGTTAAAGCTGTCTTTCCCTTAACACCAAAAACAGGATTTTCTTCAGTTGCACGTATACGGTGATCTGCATCGGTTGCATTATTTCTAAGAATAAATATTTTTTGATTAGGATAAAGCATCTTGTGGTGAACTTTGCTATAAGCGCCTTCAATTAAACATAAACTGCATCCAAATCTAAAAAAATAAGCTCAAATACACCTGCTAATTTTTTTTGTTTAAAAGAAAAATTAACCAAATTATATACATATATATATATATATATATACATATATATATATATATATATATATATATATATATATATATATATATATATATATATATATATATATATATAACAAAAATAAACTTACTTTGCATTAAAATTCTGAATGTTACATATGCTACTTTTTGCAGGCAGGTCGCCAACTAAAGCAAAAATCTTACATTTTAGGTGAAAAGAATCTATGTATACACCTTTGGAAATACAATTGGTAAGGATAGGAAGAAATTGCGACCAGTTTGGTTTAGAAAAATGACCAATGTACAGACCAACTAATACAATATTATGGAGTTTTCTACGTTTACTTGGAGAGATATTTAAGAAAGATAAAAGTATAGGCCAAATTGACGTTTTACGTGATAAAATTGGTGTCAGGCCATCTGTATTTAAAAGAAAGTAAAGAACATTTGGCTGAATTATTGGAAATTTTGTTCCATCACTTATATCACAAAATAATGAATCTTGGTGAATGCATTTTACCAGAGTTTGACTATTAGGGTTGTTCTTTAATAGATTGGAGATCTGTTCTTGAAAGGGAAGAACATAAATAATTCCTCTATCAACATCATGTGAGTCAATTAGTATATCTGAAAAATCTTTGTTATACTGATAGTATGAAGGGCAATTATTAGGAATTGGTAAAATATTTCAAATAAGTTTAAATATATCACCAACAGCCGCACTTGATAACTGATGTTTTGTAGCTAGAGTAGAAATTTGATTTTTTAAACTAATTGTTGATACCATAGCATTTTCATATAGACCTTCAAACGATGTATTTGTAGATGAGGTTTTGTTATAAATAGTGGTAAATGAAAAGTCGTTACTTTTTTCTAAATTTATAGGAGATGATGTTCGAATTGGTTGTTGTTTTAAAAAAAGAGAATCATTGTCAACATTTCCAGAAAAATTAAGCTCTAAATCATTAAAAGATATCTGATTAGATTGATCTGGAGAATCTTCATTGGAACTCAAAATTAAAGAATTCAAATCATCATTAGATATATTTGGACTAGAAAAACTGTAATTCAAACAAGAAGAGCAATTTGAAGAAACTGAGTTAGATGAAGAAGATTGGTTGGATTTAAACCTTGGTTTTACTGGCATTTTTTTCTTTCCCATATACTTTCTTTTCTTAACATAGGCACCTAAAATATGATCAAATCCAATATATATCAAATGTACATACATACATACATACATACATACATACATACATACATACATACATACATACATACATACATACATACATACACACACACACACATATATATATATATATATGTATATATATATACATATATATATATATATATATATATATATATATATATATATATATATATATATATATATATATATATATATATATATATTCACTGTACCAATAGCATGGCAACAAAAACTTTTAAAACATACTTTTGTGTATAAAACTAAATTTAAAATCAATCTCTTTATATCGTTGTTTTATTAAACGATTAATTATATTATCACGTTTTTATATAACTATTTAATTCAAAAATAACTTAATTATATAATCTATATATTTATGTAATTTAAAAACACTTTACATTTATTATGTAACAATGAAAAAAAAACATCACTTTAATAAAAAATCTGTTACCTGATGTCGACTGTCTATGCATTTTATAAATAAAATAATTTTGTTTCTAAAATAAATACTACATGAATAAAAAAGATAATTAAAAATACCATATAATGATTTTAAATAACCAATTAACTGACATAATCTAGACTTTTTTTTGAAAAATGTTGTATAGTATAGTGTAAAAAATTGTAAAAACTTAAATATTATATAAATTTTTGATTATGTTAATTTGTTAAACAAAATTATATTATGGAAATCATTTATACATAACATTATATTAATAAATATTCAAATGAACATGTCGTTCATGTCAAAATATGTAAAAGTGTACATAAAACTTTCAACGAAAAAATAGTTTTGTTGATTTATTGCTTATTCAAGGTTTAGAAAAAAATTACAGTAAGAAATATTTAAAAAAAGAATTTTTGAAATTTTATATATAACAATATATTTTATATATCAAGTATATATAAAGAAAATTTGAAATATTTTGAATAAATTAAAATAGTTAAACATCCTCTACGCTACAAATTTACGTTTGCGATTACTCTTTCTTAAATCAAGTCCAAGAGCATTTTTAGCAGCAATTGCAGTAGTTACGTCTTGATCATCCTGAAAGCGTCCTTTAACAGCATTTTTAAACATATCAGAGCGACATGGCGATAAACTTGGTCTACCTAACTCACGTTGCTTAAACAGAATATGAGTTTTTAATTCATCATCAGTAAAAAGTTTTCGAGCAACACAGATAGCAAATTTAGTAACTTCCATATTTCTTTCTCCAATTAAGACCAAATCTTCACCATTAAACATTACTGGGTCATGGTTAGGGATTGCCTCATTAGCTACAGGGATAATTTTTTCTTTTTTCAATAGCTTTTTTATCGACTTTAACTCAAGCAATATCTTTTTTTGGACCTTTAATTGTTGCTTTAAGAGATCATTTTGTAAAAGCACATCAATTGAAGAGGCTTAGTGACTGATTCAACTTTTTTCTTAGGATTTTTTATTTGTGAACCCATTTCTAGATCAACACTTGACAACGAATCATCAGATTCTTCATAATTGATATCTGTTTGACATATTGACTTCAGATTTGATAGAAGGGACTCGTTGATGGATTTGTTTAGGAAACTAAAAAAATCATTGACTACATCAAAACCTTTTGATATTTTAAGTTCCATCCTTTTTTTATAAACTTCCATGTCCTTCATATACCTTGACTTTGAAATAACTATTGCCAAAATGTCAGGCTTCAGCATTATCTCTTGCTTTTCTGTCACTTCATTAAAAGATAAATTATTAGGCAACAGTGTTGAATTGCTTGATATCACTTCATAATGGTTTTCTTCTTTAAAAAATAGAAGATAAAAACCTGATTCTAACGAACTTTCAACATACTTTTCAACAGGTTTATGTACCCGTGACGATTTTTGATAAGTTTTCATTGAACATCCTGAAAAAAAAAGGAACTACTTTAGAGTTATGAAGAAAGACAATAACAAACTTTTGAACAGTATGAATTTTTGAAGCTTTTTTTTTAATTATCAAATTAACTTTTGAATGAATGAACACTTTATCTTTTTTAATTTTTGTAAAAGAAAAAAGAAAATGATTGTACAGTTTCTTTTAACTAATAACTTTTTCATCTCTAATAAAAATAATAATTACAATCACTAACTCACTTTAACTTTATCTTTAAATATATATATATATATATATATATATATATATATATATATATATATATATATATATATATATATATATATATATATATATATATATATATATATATATATATATATATATATATATATATATATATATATATATATATATATATGTATATATATGTATATATATATATATATATATATATATATATATATATATATATATATATATATGTATATATATATATATATATATATATATATATATATATATATATATATATATATATATATAAATACATACACACACACACACTCAAAAAAATTCAAGTTCTTCATTTAAATTCAACATGATTAATGAATAATTATGCATAATCACATTATATATAAAGAAACAGAAAATAAAATAGTTACCTGAAGCTGATTGATTGTCCATGGTTTGAGATAGAACTAAACATATTGTGTGTGTTTATATATATATATATATATATATATATATATATATATATATATATATATATATATATATATATATATATATACATATATATATATATATATATATATAAATATATAAATATATATATATGTAAATATATATATATATGTAAATATATATATATATATATATATATATATATATATATATATATATATATATATATATATATATATATTACTAAAAACTTGAGTAACTAGCATTATATAACTATAAAAAGCAGCAATTAATCAAAATATCATAAAATTAAATTATGGAAATTTTAAATTAATTTATATAATGGCATATGTAACAAAAATCTTAATGTTAAGTAAATAAAAATTATAATACAAAATATAACAATTTTCAAGAATTTTATAGTTTGTTTAACATGTTAAAAAGAAACGTTAAATCTTGTTAACAAGAGATAACAAAAAAAATATATTTACCAGTGAAAAATTTTTTATATATTTTATGAGAGAGTGATTTCAACATTAATCAATTTTTAATGTCAAATGGTTTATTCCTTTTTAGTCTGACTAAAACTTTTAGTTAGGCTTGAAGTGAGTGGTTTTTTGACATAAAAGTTTGACTTTTTAAATAAAGTTATAAATAAAATTTTAAGAAAATTAAAAATAAAAGTCTTTCTTTTTACTAAAAAGAAGTGACAAATCTTTATTAATAAAGATAAGTCATTTACTCTTTATAGTAAAAAGAAATTGTAAAAAGAAAGAGTGACAATATAATTGTTTATGATTTATGATTTTATGTTTATTAAACAATATAAAATCATAAACAATGAAAATAAAAAAATCAGAAATAAAAATAAAATATAATTTAAAAAACACATCACCATACATATCACTATGAATCAGAAAATGCTCGAATTGATACAACAGAAAATGCTCGAATTTATATAGAGTTAAAATTAACATTTAAAACCACATTATAACACATTAACAAATATTCATCAAATAAACTGCAAACCACGCAATCATCCCCAGATGTTCTTGAGCTTTTTCCTAATAGAATTACAAATATTAATTAGTAAAACTATTGAATCTAAAAAAGCTGTTTTATGGCTGACTTGTCTTCCGTGTGAATAAATAAAAGATGGCGTATAACAAAGACGATTTTTTATACTTATTTTATTTTTGAAAACTTATTAGGAACATACTAAGTAATTCGTTTAATCCTGATAAATACTTAGTACGAACTTACTAGGACTAGCAGAAAATTCATAAACGTCATTTCACTAATAGGAAACTTAATAGGTTTAGTCGTATTAAGCAAAAGCTTACCAGGATTAGCCGTATTAGCAGGAACTTAACAGGATTAGCAGGAAGTTAAACATATTCCTTGTAGTATTTGCGGGTTTTTTTTTCTCGGGTAAATTGTCATACTAGTTCTGCGGCAAAAACAACTAAAGTTGGTGACTAATGATCAATAAATGTTGCTGAGTTTCAAAAGTTAGCCTTATGCAAATATGTGAACAACAGGATCATAACCATTTTTTACTTTTTTAAACATAGTTTAGCCTTCTAAAAAATAAATAAAAACTAGTTTCCATGAAAATAAATAATCAAAGAATGTTGGAAGCAAACAGACACATTTTTTTCTCCACAACGCACAGTAGGCCGAAATCGTTATTAGCTGGAAAAAGTAATAATTTTTAAAGTATTAATTAGATTTTTACCATAATTACCAGGTCGAGTATATTTTATACTACGAACTTGATGTTATTATGAGATTATGTTTATTTAGTAGCAATGGATACCGATATTACATAGCAACGGTGCATTTTGCGTAGTTACCTAAATTAAGGGACTTTCTTAAAACGTCGAATCTATAAGCTAAACTGATATTAATGCTACAATAATGTTTTATGTATTTGAATGATAGCATAAACAAAAAGTTACTAACTTTTGTTTTTTTTTATGCAGTTTTGGGCTCTTAGAAACCAGTTACTTAATTTTAATCACAAAACTTTTGTTTAATTCAACAAATGTTGTTCTTATCAACCAAATAAAAGTCAACAAGTTTTCGTGCAATTAGAGCTATAGAATACTTTATAAAGTATATGTCAGAATACAAACAAATTTGTATACTCCCAAAAACATTTATTTACGTAACATGCATTATTTTCTTATATAAATAATAAATACTAAAAAAGTAAACCACATTTTGAAAACCAACTAATATCAAAACTATGCAATTACAATTTACAGTTTATTTAGAAATTGGAACCGCTTTGAGTACATCAAGAACACCAATTAGAAGATCGTTGCTCTAAGGATAATATCATTTTATCAAACTACTTATCAAAGGGTCAGAAGAACACGTTTGTCGCGTTGATAAATCTTTATTTATTTTTGACTGCAAACACTTAACTGAAAATAATTCGCAAAACCTTCCTAAAGTTTTTTATTTTGAATTTTTGGTGAGCATGAGCATGCCATTAAGCATGTCATTAAGCTTCACTGAGCATGCTATTTAGCAAATTCATTTTCTCTATAACGTGCTAACCATGAATAAGAATGCGATGCAAACACTGTGACAAATAATACCAGGAATATAAATTTACATATTCTCTAACTAGTGAAGAGTCAATTAGAAAGCAAGATGACCATGTACACAAAATAATATGTAACATCTTTATCATACTGATATCAAGTTCATAAATTTAAGCAAACTTTTCTGCATTCTAAATAACTTTCAAGCAGTTTTCCCATTATTTAATGACCCAGAGCCAAGAGACTTTGGCATACCAATTACCAGTTTAACTTTGTCAAAAAACCTTGTTTGAATTTTCTGTTTTCGTCCTTGGAAAGATTTCTATCATAATAGTATCCTTGCAGACCACTTTAAATAATGCTGTAGCAACTTTGAAATAAATAAACTAGCTTTTTCTAATAAATTTCTGTTTTTTTTTTATCAAAAATTCTAAAGTTCGGTTTGATCCATCAAACCGAACTTTAGAATTTTAGATGTTAATGTTAGTCTTTCAAGATCATTTATGGAATCTATAACTTGTTTTTGCAACTGAATTAGGCGTATTGCTGTATGATCAATTAATGTTTAAAAGTTTATTTTTCCAAAAACATTATTAACAGTCTATAATGCTTGTTCAGAAAGACATTGTTCTTACCAACACAAATATTATTGTGTGCAGACACAAATATTATTGTGAGCAGAATAGAGATTACAACCTTTTCTCGCAGCATTATTTCTCAAGTGTTGGTAATCAGATCTGCTCATTATTTGATGATTATTATCTAATATAAGTACCAGAGCTTTATTCAAAGCGTTTTGAGCATGATCTGAATCAGAAGGTAACTTTACAGATAAACTTCGAACTACTTTCACATCCTCTCTCTGCCATTTTTAAAAAGATTACATCTACTAGCATATAACAGTTCATTTGAAGAAATAGTTACTTAGTTGATAGCTGCTATTGTATGACTCTTTGTCTTCTTTGATGAATTCTCAAATGATTTCGCAGGCCAATCACTACCAATAGATTTTGTTTTATTATCCTAATCTTTTGATAATTTAATAGTCTTTCTCTTGGGTTGGAGTTAGGAATTATGTTACATAAAATTTTCATAAACTCTTCTATATAAAGACCAACATTTACAACACTTTGAATCATTGTGAATATCTAGTTTGTCTTTTTCATTTGACAGTTAAAACATACTTCCTGAATATATATATATATATATATATATATATATATATATATATATATATAAATATATATATATATATATATATATATATATATATATATATATATATATAAATATATATATATATATATATATATATAAATATATATATATATATATATATATATATATATATATATATATATATATATATATATATATATATATATATATATATATATATATATGTATATATATATATATATGTATATATATATAAACAACTTTAAAATGTATTCTACAGAATAAAGTGCTCAATGTTCTAAATAGAACAGAGCAATTATAAATTAAAAATTGTTTGTTAATAATATTTAATAATAACCAAGATGATGATATTTATGGATTTAAAACAAAAAATACTCAACCTTTAAAACTTGTTTGGAAAATTTTGAAAATGACCTATTGCATTTAATTAAAACAAAGTTTCGCCGTATAAAAAACGAATTTCAAACAGAATTAAAGTTAGGTATGAAAAAATTTTATTCGAATCCTAATATTTAGGTTTTTGCTGATAAAACAAATAATATTTACGAACTCACAACAGGAAACTATGAAAAATTTTTACGCCACTGGTACATATGAGAAAGCCCCTAAAAATTTGAAAAATGCAAATAATTTAGAAGCTCATGCCATATCGCTTAAAATAATTTTAAACTAAAAAATATATAAAAAAAGGACGTTTGCTACCAAAAACTATATTCAAAGCTGGTTAAAATTTTTTTTTTTTTTTAATTTTATACATTAACAAATATTTGATAAGTTAATAAAAATAATTATTCAATATACCAAAATTTATTCTAAACTTTTGCTTTAGAAAAAAGTATATTCTCTCGCTTTATTGTTTTTTTTTTTTAGGGGGAAATCTTTACATGAAATGTTTTTTTTTTTAGAAAATATATTCTTTTTAAAACTTTTAACTAATACTTTTAAGGTCTCCGATAAATCGATTTAAAAACTGGTTAAAAAAAATTTAAGTTTTTAGACATGGATTTTTTTGGCCATCTATTGGCCTACTGTGTGATGAGTTTATATATATATATTTTTATATATATATATATTTATATATATTTATATATCTATATATATATATACATATATATATATATATATATATATATATATATATATATATATATATATATATATATATATATATGTTATTTATTCTGTTTTACCTAAAATAATTCACTACTTTAGTATTAACAAAAAAAATCTAAACAAATATATATATATATTTATATATATATGTATATATATATATATATATATATATATATATTCATTTTGCTGTGTGTACAGCATACAAAATTGTTACTTTTATCACAAGTACTTTGATCTTTTTTATCATGTGATTTAACAGAGAGCTTATATATACCTCGTTTTCTTTTCACACTAGTGAAACTTTTAGCACTAGTAAAGTTACTCTCATATTTTGCTTTATTTTTATCATTTCTACTTTTTGTGTTATTTTGTGGAACGTTGAACGACATAGAAGAACTTAATTCAACATGTCGTGATGAAATATTTGCAAGTGACTCCCAAATAGAATCGTGTAACTTTAAAGACAAATTTGAAAGTAACAGTTTTGACTGGAGTTGGTTTGCTATCAGATATTTACCGAGTTCTTTTAAAAACAATCTTCTGCAATGCGTCTTCTGTTTATTCCGTGTAGGATTTAAATCCATCCAAATTGCGAAAGCATTAACAGCAGAAATGTCTAGGATGTTGTAAAAGATTACCATAGGCCACTTGAATTATAAAAAATAGACAAATAAATAATAGATTTCATACACTTATTTAGAGTATTGCTTTATTTATAATTACCTGCGGGTCATTTTCTTTGTAGAAAAAGTAGAGACCATTTGATCAAAAGTATCTACTCCACTCTTTGTTGAATTATAGTCCAGAATTATCTCTGGTTTATTTTCAGGGCGATTTGATAACTCTGCATCACGATGATTGCTACTCAGCAGAATGTCTGAATTTTCCTTCTTTGACATATAAGACTAAAGTTAACTGTTCTTGGTGACCAAACAATGAAGAGTAGACTTCTCGTATTCGAGCAGGTAAAAATTCTGAAGGAATTTCTTTTTTATTTTTGCGCATCGTTCCAACTAGACTTAATTTTTTCTCCAAAAGTTCTTGTGCAAGTGTTACTGATGTGAAAAAGTTGTCCATTGTAACATTTCTTTTGTTATATTTTGTAGATTCTGTTCTGGAATCTTTTGTTATAATTTTGTAGATTTTGTGTAATTATTAAAAAAAATGAAAAACAAACTTGAGGGAAGCAAAGGAACCTCAGTATTTTACGACAAAACCTTTTTTTCTGCACAAAATTTAACTTAAAATTAAAAAATAAGACCAATGCAACAAAAAAACAGCCTTCCACTGATTTCTTTTGGAATCTTTTGTTATATTTTTGTAGATCCTTGTATGACTTCAACTAAATCATGCACTACTCGTTGCCCTTGATTTCTTTCTGTTCCCTCCCCATGCATACGACTATAAATTTGTGCATTCAAGACATAGCTGGTACTAGAATCACACAATAACCCTAGCTATAGGCCATATTTAGCTGGTTTGGATTTTATATATTGTCTAAAGGAACAACGTCCACGAAATGGAACCACCTGTTCATCAACAATAACATTTTCATATGGTCTAAAACTATTTGAAAGTGCTTGTACCCAAACGTCAAAAACCTCACTAATAGGTGCAAATTGTCATTGTTGCATCGTAATAATTGAGTTGCTTTGTCGTCTAATCTCAAAACTCTTGAAATGGTATGAAAACGCTCACGCCTCATTACCGAACGAAAAATCTGCCGGCCATCACTACTGTCCCATAGCTCCTCTGTAGCTTCACCTACTGATCGGTAAACACCTGCTAAAATAAAAGTCCAAGAAACCCATTTAGTTTATCCTCAGATATTGATGCCACTTTTCTTTAAAAACAATTTCATCTTTTTTGTTTGAATTAGTTAGAACTATCTTGAAGATCTTTGGGGTTTAAAAAAGTTGAAAAACAGCATTTTTTGAATTTGTCATACTTATTGCATATGGTGTTAATCATGGTTTTAATTTCATAACATTTTGTGCTGCAAATTTTTTAGAATTGTTTTGTCTTAGTTTTTGCCATACTTCATTACTTTTTGATCACTTATAAACATTTGTTGTATTGCTAACTTCCGCTTCAGTTTCAACTATTTCATTAGTTTTACCTGGACTTATTTCCTCAGCTCTCTCATGTATATTTCCTTTTTCTTACACTTGATTTGCATAACCTATTCTCCTTTGACTATTTAAGCCATAAATGCTGCTAGTATCTCTAACTCCACCACGAGTTTTACATTTTCTAGCTCCTAATACTGGTGTTGACCAAAAAAATCGAAATGTATTCCACTTATTTATAGCTTATAAAGATTAGTAAATGAAAAATTATTAACTAAAATACACTAACCCCTTGCATGACATACTCGACAAGTTTTTAAAGGACGTTTGTCTTTGAAGACTGTCTAGTAGCTTTTTCTTCCTGGTTATCTAAATAAAGTATCATCAGGTATCGAGTTTGTGATAAGCTTTGATGATGATAGAAAAAATTGAGCAATTGTGTCATGCATAAAGTCAAGAAACGCGGCGTTCTCTAATTGGTTATGTTTAACATAACCAATTAGAGAACGTCATACTTTATGTGGGTTTAAAACAGCTTGTTATTAGTTGTAGTGCTACCTTTCGATACCATTTATTATATTTTTTCAGTTTGCATACTGGAAAGTTGCTGATCAATATGGTCTACGTCACCCATATGACTATTGTATACTTTGATAACAAAGTTTTTAAATGCTGTTTCCATATCGATTTTCACAACTTTCAACAGATGGTTGATGGCAAGTTGTTAGCATATAACAACCTTTCGTTTACCAGATCATTTCGATTACGGTATTTACAAGCAATTAGAATAAAATCTTTGTTTACATAAAAAAGAGTTTCCCCACGTTCCAAGACTTCTGCCGCAATTTCTTTTGAATACTTTTTTCGATTTGGTCGTTTTACTCCACTTAAACGAATGTTGTTATTCAAGAAATACTTGGCTAATGTTGGGCTGATATAATAATTGTCTGTAAACAAAACATGACTTTTTTCAAGAAAATCTTCCATCGACGCAGAGGTAATTTTGACTTTGGCAGGTATGGTGCTAATAATATGATCATTAGCAAACACTCCTTTGCCGCCGTAAAACAAAGTATTTAGCGTAATGTCATAACATTTTGTCAACTCATAGAGTTTAGTACCGAATTCGGCTTGCTTAGTTTTAATATAATGCTTAAAATAAAGCCTTCCTTAATAAAGAACGAGGAATTTTTGGTTCCTCTAGTTTGTTAATTGTTACTTTTTCAATATTTTTATTATCTAATTTGTTAATTGTTATTGTTTCCATATTTTTAATCGAAGCTTTCATGTTTCTAAATCAATTTAAACTCATCACACAGTAGGCCAATAGATGGCCAAAAAAATCCATGTCTAAAAACTTAAATTTTTTTTAACCAGTTTTTAAATCGATTTATCGGAGACCTTAAAAGTATTAGTTAAAAGTTTTAAAAAGAATATATTTTATAAAAAAAAAAACATTTCATGTAAAGATTTCCCCCTAAAAAAAAAAAACAATAAAGCGAGAGAATATACTTTTTTCTAAAGCAAAAGTTTAGAATAAATTTTGGTATATTGAATAATTATTTTTATTAACTTATCAAATATTTGTTAATGTATAAAATTAAAAAAAAAAAAAAATTTTAACCAGCTTTGAATATAGTTTTTGGTAGCAAACGTCCTTTTTTTATATATTTTTTAGTTTAAAATTATTTTAAGCGATATGGCATGAGCTTCTAAATTATTTGCATTTTTCAAATTTTTAGGGGCTTTCTCATATGTACCAGTGGCGTAAAAATTTTTCATAGTTTCCTGTTGTGAGTTCGTAAATATTATTTGTTTTATCAGCAAAAACCTAAATATTAGGATTCGAATAAAATTTTTTCATACCTAACTTTAATTCTGTTTGAAATTCGTTTTTTATACGGCGAAACTTTGTTTTAATTAAATGCAATAGGTCATTTTCAAAATTTTCCAAACAAGTTTTAAAGGTTGAGTATTTTTTGTTTTAAATCCATAAATATCATCATCTTGGTTATTATTAAATATTATTAACAAACAATTTTTAATTTATAATTGCTCTGTTCTATTTAGAACATTGAGCACTTTATTCTGTAGAATACATTTTAAAGTTGTTTATATATATATACATATATATATATATATACATATATATATATATATATATATATATATATATATATATATATATATATATATATATATATATATATATATATATATATTTATATATATATATATATATATATATATTTATATATATATATATATATATATATATATATATATATATATATATATATATATATATATATTATATATATATATATATATATATATATATATATATATATATATATATATATATATATATATATTCAGGAAGTATGTTTTAACTGTCAAATGAAAAAGACAAACTAGATATTCACAATGATTCAAAGTGTTGTAAATGTTGGTCTTTATATAGAAGAGTTTATGAAAATTTTATGTAACATAATTCCTAACTCCAACCCAAGAGAAAGACTATTAAATTATCAAAAGATTAGGATAATAAAACAAAATCTATTGGTAGTGATTGGCCTGCGAAATCATTTGAGAATTCATCAAAGAAGACAAAGAGTCATACAATAGCAGCTATCAACTAAGTAACTATTTCTTCAAATGAACTGTTATATGCTAGTAGATGTAATCTTTTTAAAAATGGCAGAGAGAGGATGTGAAAGTAGTTCGAAGTTTATCTGTAAAGTTACCTTCTGATTCAGATCATGCTCAAAACGCTTTGAATAAAGCTCTGGTACTTATATTAGATAATAATCATCAAATAATGAGCAGATCTGATTACCAACACTTGAGAAATAATGCTGCGAGAAAAGGTTGTAATCTCTATTCTGCTCACAATAATATTTGTGTCTGCACACAATAATATTTGTGTTGGTAAGAACAATGTCTTTCTGAACAAGCATTATAGACTGTTAATAATGTTTTTGGAAAAATAAACTTTTAAACATTAATTGATCATACAGCAATACGCCTAATTCAGTTGCAAAAACAAGTTATAGATTCCATAAATGATCTTGAAAGACTAACATTAACATCTAAAATTCTAAAGTTCGGTTTGATGGATCAAACCGAACTTTAGAATTTTTGATAAAAAAAAAACAGAAATTTATTAGAAAAAGCTAGTTTATTTATTTCAAAGTTGCTACAGCATTATTTAAAGTGGTCTGCAAGGATACTATTATGATAGAAATCTTTCCAAGGACGAAAACAGAAAATTCAAACAAGGTTTTTTGACAAAGTTAAACTGGTAATTGGTATGCCAAAGTCTCTTGGCTCTGGGTCATTAAATAATGGGAAAACTGCTTGAAAGTTATTTAGAATGCAGAAAAGTTTGCTTAAATTTATGAACTTGATATCAGTATGATAAAGATGTTACATATTATTTTGTGTACATGGTCATCTTGCTTTCTAATTGACTCTTCACTAGTTAGAGAATATGTAAATTTATATTCCTGGTATTATTTGTCACAGTGTTTGCATCGCATTCTTATTCATGGTTAGCACGTTATAGAGAAAATGAATTTGCTAAATAGCATGCTCAGTGAAGCTTAATGACATGCTTAATGGCATGCTCATGCTCACCAAAAATTCAAAATAAAAAACTTTAGGAAGGTTTTGCGAATTATTTTCAGTTAAGTGTTTGCAGTCAAAAATAAATAAAGATTTATCAACGCGACAAACGTGTTCTTCTGACCCTTTGATAAGTAGTTTGATAAAATGATATTATCCTTAGAGCAACGATCTTCTAATTGGTGTTCTTGATGTACTCAAAGCGGTTCCAATTTCTAAATAAACTGTAAATTGTAATTGCATAGTTTTGATATTAGTTGGTTTTCAAAATGTGGTTTACTTTTTTAGTATTTATTATTTATATAAGAAAATAATGCATGTTACGTAAATAAATGTTTTTGGGAGTATACAAATTTGTTTGTATTCTGACATATACTTTATAAAGTATTCTATAGCTCTAATTGCACGAAAACTTGTTGACTTTTATTTGGTTGATAAGAACAACATTTGTTGAATTAAACAAAAGTTTTGTGATTAAAATTAAGTAACTGGTTTCTAAGAGCCCAAAACTGCATAAAAAAAAACAAAAGTTAGTAACTTTTTGTTTATGCTATCATTCAAATACATAAAACATTATTGTAGCATTAATATCAGTTTAGCTTATAGATTCGACGTTTTAAGAAAGTCCCTTAATTTAGGTAACTACGCAAAATGCACCGTTGCTATGTAATATCGGTATCCATTGCTACTAAATAAACATAATCTCATAATAACATCAAGTTCGTAGTATAAAATATACTCGACCTGGTAATTATGGTAAAAATCTAATTAATACTTTAAAAATTATTACTTTTTCCAGCTAATAACGATTTCGGCCTACTGTGCGTTGTGGAGAAAAAAATGTGTCTGTTTGCTTCCAACATTCTTTGATTATTTATTTTCATGGAAACTAGTTTTTATTTATTTTTTAGAAGGCTAAACTATGTTTAAAAAAGTAAAAAATGGTTATGATCCTGTTGTTCACATATTTGCATAAGGCTAACTTTTGAAACTCAGCAACATTTATTGATCATTAGTCACCAACTTTAGTTGTTTTTGCCGCAGAACTAGTTCGACAATCTACAATAATGTATATGACTAATTTCATAACATAAATGGCTAATCTCTCTTAATTAGGATGCACGATTTCCATTATGACTTAGAAAGTAGTCTTTATTGAAATCATTTTTATATTTTTTTATTACATTGATAACTCGCTAAATTATAATTCCGAATCAAAGTTGATGCTGCTAACAGTAATGCTTGCTCAATCAACTAAAGTTAACTAAGTTTTCTCTACCTTATATAATAGTATAGAAATGTTAGTTGATTGCTGTAAAGTGCACCATATGCATCTTGACTATTATTAATAATATATTTGATATTCATAAGAGTTATTGCTTTTAATTATATGCTTGCTAAACTGCATTGCATTATATACAAACTCTCTCGATTATCTCACAAATTGATTATATTTTTTTTGCTGCCAGAAAACTTTTTTTTTGATCTTATGTTATTGAGTATATTATCTGGTGAAAATACTTGCATCTTATACATGCAAGAAAAAAACTATTAAAATATAAGGAAAGAGAAAAACATATGAAAGAATTGCGTTGGCAACTCTTATATTATGTTAATAGACGCAAATGTTCTAAACTAAAACAAAACTATTAAAAAAGTTGCAAAATTAAATAAATTTTTCTTTTTTTAAATTTTTTTAGGGGTGGAAGCAAAGGAGCAAGTTGCCAAACCATAAATAACGACATAAACACAAATGTATAATTAATTGATAATAACAATTAAAACGAATTTAAAGATAATACACTGAAAATAGATTTCACAAACGACAGTTGTAAAAAAAATAAGACTCAATTCTTTATTTACTTATACTTAGTTTAAAGTTTACCTTTAAAGTTTGTTCTAAGATAGACAACCATAAATTTATTGACTATGACAATTCGCATAAACAAGATTTAATAATATATAGTTTTTTCTAAATAATATACTAATCAAATGTTTATTATTTAAAAATTTTATATTAAATACATTTATATATATTGTATATATTTTATATTATATTGTATATATGATATGTATAATATATGCAATCATATAAATTATATATATATTATTTATACAAATTATACTATACTATATATAAAATTATATTCATATATATAAAATTCTATACATATATATATATATATATATATATATATATATATATATATATATATATATATATATATTATGTAAAATGAAAATTTACTGTTTTTTATTCATTTACACGAATCGAGATTCAATTACTTCATTGTCATATTTTTCTTCAATTGGTTCCGTTAAATACATGCTGAGTAGTTTATAAACTTGAACCGAGATAACTAATGCATTTTTTATTGTCAGTAATATTATCATTTCTGTAAAAATTTCATAACGGGTTATCAGTACAAATCGGAATATAAAAAAGATGCCATCCTGCATACATAAGGCAGTTAAAATACTTATCAATTCAAAATATTTTGTAAAGCAACTTTTTTTTAATTGACCATTCTTTTGATTATCCTCTAAACTATCGTTAACTTGTTCACATATTTTTTGATGTCTTTTTTTTTTTATGAACTTTTGAACTTTTGAAAGAAAAAAATTTTCAAACATATTTCTTTTATTAGATTGCTGATAGATATGAGATTGGGGATGAACTTGAGAATAGTTTTTTATTTCCAAGGTCTGTGAAGAGCCTAATGAGTTTGAATCAGTAGAAAAACTATTTGATTCTTTCCATATGCTAGGCAATTGACCTTCGCATTTTTTGTCAACTGTATGAAGTTCTTTCAACTTTGATTTATAATGCATATATGATGGTATTTTAGCAACATTATTCAATTTTACTTTTTTTAAGTAACTCAAATCTTTTACTTCTTCTATTTCTTTGCTCTTTTCTTCTAAATTTTTTTCAGGAAGAATGACAGTTATTGAAAATTGCAGCACAGCAAATGCCCACACACCCATTACTCCATGTAATAATGTATGAAGATTACTTAATTTTTTTATCTTTTCTATACAATCTTCATTTATATAAATTTCATTAAACTCACATATATCGGCTGCCGTTCCAATGTATATTAAAATAATTTCCAAAAACTTTTCTCGAGATATAGAACCTAAAGTATTTATAATTTATTAAAAGTAAAACGAAATTTAAAAATAAGAACAACGATCATATAGTTTTGAAAAAGTGCTTACAAATTAACAAAATCACTGAAATTATTATAATTAGTATAAAACGGCATATAGTAATATAGTATAAAATGAAAGCATGTTTACTTAACTGGTGACCTTAATTTATATTTGTTAAATTGTATTCTAATAAAAATGTGAAATGGTTTTTAGGTACTTCAATTAACCTTATTTCTACATTAATTAAATCAATAAGAGTTACAAAGACCTTTTCAATATTACTCGAAAATATAATTACAAACAACTTTCTTAAGTGCCATTTAAGAACGAGCATAATATAAACGTATCTAAGAGTTCACTTTTCAATATTCTTAATTACTTAATTATAAGTATTGAAAATAATAGTTCTCTTGCAACTTTAATAATCTTATCACGACAGATCAACGAAAACTTCTTATTGTTTTTCAGAACTCTTTGACAGAAAATGTTTATTGCAACTTTATATTAAAATCTCAAATTGTAATTGCTACTTATGGAGCTATTGTTAGCAAAACTTTGTAAACAATATGACAGGAATAATTTTGTACACAATAAGACCTGTTAATAAAATACAAAATCTCATTTAAATCCCTGAATTACAATAGGTTCACTTAAATTGTCTAAGAAAAAAGGAAAACTTTACGTAAAATATTTAAGACAAAAAACATACAAAAATTAAAAAAAACGGTAGAAGTTTGTTTGAGAAAACAAAAAAGCATTTAATGGCAACATTCAAATGATATTAAAATTATAGCTGAAAAACTCAAATCTTTTTTTCTCAAATTAGGCCCATAATAAGAAGATAAAACTCTGAAATTTACCATAAAATTTGTATTTTATCTTAAATTGAGCAGTTCAATGTAGAAAAAATATAACTTGCATATAACCGCATTGAGGAATGCCTTTACTAGTCTAAAAAATAGAAAAAGTGCTGGATTTGACTATTTAATCGTTAATATAGCTAAGTCAGTTTTTGATATCATTGAGCCGCCATTATTTCATAATTTCAACCTTTCACTAAAATTAGTTGTTACCGTAATCACTCCAATCTTAAAGTCTGGTAAAGAAACTGTTGTATATTATAGACCAATGATTTTACTTAGCTTTTTATTAACACTTGAATGTATTATGCACAACGAAGGGCGAATCCAAACAGGAAGAGGAGGGTTTGCCCCCACCCTCTCCCTTTTTTATTTTGAAAACAGTTTATTATTTAATAAACCATTATTTTTTTATAAAGTTGTTTGAAATTGAAAGTAAATTAAAAAAGTGATACGATAATTTAATAAATGTCCGTGGTTTAAATAAAACCGGACTGTTGGGATATCGACATGTAATTTCATAGTTTCAAACAGTGTTAAAACTAATATTCTAATAGAATAAACTAAGATTGTTTTTTTTATTAGGTTGGTTTTTTAGAAAATGATCAATTTTAGGCCCATTATTATTTTCATTGTACAGACATAAAATATTATAAATGTTGCACTGTTTACAGACGACTCTTATCTTTTTTATTTTAACAAAGATATGAAGAGTTAATGAAAGTAAATGATTGGTTTACTTCTAATAGACTTTCATTGAATCTAGAAAAAGCTAAATTATTTTTATTTTACAAACTTGGTTATGCATCTTTGAAAAAGTATACTTTTCTTTTTTTGTAGTTTTATCACTTTATAATAGTTTTATCAATATATGTAAACTAAAAAACTTTTTTCAAGCAAAAGTATGTCTCATTCATTGGTTCATTGTGAACCAATGATACTTAAAGCTATAAATATCTAAGACTTAATATAAATCTGGTCTTGATGTGTAAAAAGAAATAACTTACTTAAGTAAAATCTCTCACTAATACCCCAGGCTTTTTTTAATTTATAACTTTGGTATTCCTAGGTCTACTTAAGGCAAATTCAATATTCCTAGATTTACTTAATGCAAATTCAAAACATGGTAACAGTTTTTTAGATTTATTACTAAAAATAATATTCTTCAAAAGATCTCTGATGAAAAAGACTTTGGGCTAAAATATCTCTTTTAAAACATATTCATGAATAATAAATTTGTTATTTCTACCATACATTCTTTTTTGGTATAATTTTTTTTTTTTTTTTTAATTTATTTTTTGTTAAAAAATGAATAATTTTAATATGGTTATTGCTCTTTTATGTTGTATGTTATGTTATATTTCATCAAGAATAAATTTTTAAAACTGATTTAAAAGTTTTATTATCTAATTTATAGTATAATATTAGCGAATATAAACTAACAATTAGGTAATGTAAACTAAGCTTGGTGATATGCGATTTTTATTCTTCATTTTGCTCTAGCTATCTCATGTTATTCATAGAATTTATTTTATTTTTTATTTATTTTAATATTGATAGAAAGCAAAAAAGAACTCTAAAAGAACTATTTATTCTCGTTTTGTGAAATGCTTCAAATTATCTTGAAAACTGATCTCAACGTTGCACAGTGGACAAAACTATAAAAATTAATGTCTGAAAACTAAAATCATTTAAAAACAATTTTTATTTAGATATATTGAGGACATCAAAAATATTTGAATTAAATTTAAAAAAAAGTATTTTCAACAAAAAATCAATTCAAGTAAAGTTTTTGCAAAAAAAAACTACTACAAAAAAAAAAACGATAACTTAAGAAAATTTAGTTTTGTAAAGCTAAAGTGTAAAATGAATTTTTGGTATATTGATTAATTTTTTTTCCTTATTATTTAAAGATGGATAAAATTGTGCAATTCATTACTTGTTATGCTAATCAATTATAAATAAAGATTTATAAATAAAAAATTAAAAATGATTTTGTTAACTTATCAAATAATCGTTAATATAAATGTAAATATAAATATAAAATATATAAATATAATATAAATATAATTAAAATATAAATATAAATATAAAAAACATAAAAAAAAATATGTATATACATATATATATATATATAGATATATATGTCTATATATATATATATATATATATATATATATATATATATATATATATATATATATATATTGTATCTGCCACTTTTTATAATACATGCTGTAAATTAAAAGATGTTACTTTTTTCAAGTTTCAAGTATATACATATATATATATATATATATATATATATATATATATATATATATATACATATATATATATATATACATATATATATATATATATATATATATATATATATATATATATATATATATATATATATATATATATATATATATATATATATATATATATATATATATATATATATATAAATGTACTGCTATTTATAAACTTCTCGCCAGAAGTTGTGAAAAACGCATTTAAAATGTATACTGATAATTGCAAAGTAATAGCCATAGATGATTCCTTTGATAAACAAAAAAGAAAACAAATTCTTTGATAAACAGTAAATACAAATGACCTCAACAACAAATGGTGCAACAGTTGACAACAAATGGTGCAACAATTGGCGTATGGAACTTAATTCCTAAAAATGTCAAGTGATGAGATTCGGCAATCAAAAATTTCTTCAAAGAAGTAATAAAACAATTCATAAAGAATGTTGAGTTATTTATGACCTCTCAAATGTTGAGTTATTTAAGACCTCTCATTAAAACAATACATAAAAATTGAGTTATTTAAGACCTCTCAAACAGTGTATTAGAGAAAGATCTTGGTATTTTTGTACAACCGGATATAAGGTGGAAACATCAATTACAAGTATGTGTTATCAAAGCTTCAAATATTGACATGATTCATTCGTACAAAAATTGAACCATTTAGAGATTGTCAATCTTAATTTCAAACTAGTCTTTTAGTCAAGTGTTAAATTAGATGGCCCATGTTCTTCAACTAGAGGTCATAAACATAAAGTCATAAACATAAAATATATATATATATATATATATATATATATATACATATATATATATATATATATATATATATATATATATATATATATATATATATATATATATATATTGATAAATGTTCTGTACTGTTGGAAGTACAGCTCTCGTCTGTTTAAGAGTGATCAACATTTTTATAACAAAAATAGATCAAACATCAAAAGCCATCATAAAATACTATTCATAGGTACAAAGATTACACTTTTCAGTAGATGGGTTGTAAGTTCTGTACTTTTCTGATCATTTTTATACTTGTTTGCATTAAAGGATTTAAGTTGGTTTGCAAACCTAAGCTTGAATACGTTTTCACTAATACCGATGTAAGATTTTTCCGTAAGACTGGGATTAGGTACTGCTAAAGCGGCTTTATATTCATGCTTGTGGTTATTTTAATGCAATATCAATATTTTGGTTGTGTGAATTAATATTTATTTAAATATTTATCATGCAGGTGTAACTAACGGTTATTGTAACTTTGTTGAAGGTTTTGTGGAGTTTATGATGTCATGAAAAATACAAGTCAATTAAGTTTAAGCAAAGGTGTCCAATTTACGTTACAACAATTTTATTGAAAGGAAGATTGAACCACATAATATTTCTTTATCATAAATTAATATCCCCTGATGGATTTAGATTTGAATGATATTGGATATTGCTGTGAAATTCAGGCTTATCTAATGCGTCTTAATAAATAGCAGCAGTCTTTTGAAAAAAAATTTCGCTTAAAGAATCGGAAGATAATCTATATTCAATTTAAGTAGGTAATTATTTTAAAATCCTTGGTGGATGGTTGAAACCAACACGGATATAATTTAACGTACTATCAGATTTATGGTTAGGTTTAAAACTGCAGTTTTTAAATCTTAATGTAACATCAAGGTAATTAACAATTTTTACATTAGATTAAATAGAAAATTTGAGGCTGTTTTGTTTAGATATTTGAGTAAAATGCTTCCTATTTTTTTCTATTTTTCGACCATTTTCGTTTGTAAACACGGCCAAGGCATCATCTTTATATAATACAAAGTCAAACTTGCTATAAAATTGCGAAATATGGAAAAGAAGAAAATACCAACTAACTCGCACATCTTCGCTCCATCAAATTCACTAATGGTGACATCAAACAAATTACTCGATTTTTTTATCCAAACTTGGTCATTGGTAAATAATAAAAACTTACGCGCCTGGAGATTAAAAGATTTATGATCTGCATCAATGGTAACGTATTGTTCAGCCAAGTTAATGGAGTTGATAAGTAGCTTTTCACTAATGGAAGGGTAAATGTTAACGATGTCGAAAATAAGGAATTTACAAAAATGTTTGTTGTCATTACTTTAAACCAATTTTTATACATTTTGTTTACTATTTCACTGATTTAAATGCATAATATTTCTACGCTTGGTGGTAGCATCTGCTAAAATATGTTTACTTGTTCTACTAACTTTATTCTTAGCTGGGTTGATCGGCAAACAGTAACGTTATTTAAAAAAATTTGGTTTACCGTCTTTTAATGTTATAAAACAATTGAAACAACTGTTTATACTGATTTTGTTACAAACATCATGGTTCTTCAAAATAGTTTTTCAAAATTTTTTTTCTTTGTTAATGTGATCTTTTATAATATGGTTGGTTTTTTTTATATTTAAATGTACTAGCGTTTATTAATCCTTTCGTACCGTAATTTATTTAGGCGATTTAAAATGCGCAATACTATGCCACGTAAACACTTAAATAGATGGGTTTCCTTATAAAATAAGTTAAACAAAGTATATATCATTGGAAAGCAGGCAATATTTAGAATCCAAAAATTAAAATAAGAAAAATAAAAAAATTAAACTGATGACGTCTACATTATTTCATATTGATAAAGAAGCATTGCGAATTTTAAATATTTGCTAATTAAGCCTTTCTAATAGATGCCGATATTGTTTTAGAAGTGAATAAAGACTTGTAAAACGGTGCAAAATTTATTCAGCTTATTTTAGATGGCTTACTTTTCTAATATAGATAATTAGAAGGTTAATAAATAAAATTTTTCTCTGGTGACGTCAATTTATTTTTTTAACCTTATTTTGTTATTCAATAAAAATATTAAAAATAACTATAAGGAAAAGTTACTAATTTGATGGGATTTTCCTTTTTTAGATGAGTAGAAAATAATAAGCCCACGCTTTGTTTAAAGAAAAGATAAGATTTTTCAAGCTATTTTGTTTATTATATTTAGCCAACATATGTTAATATATATATATATATATATATATATATATATATATATATATATATATATATATATATATATATATATATATATATATATATATATATATATATATATATATATATATATATATAATATATATATATATATATATATATATATATATATATATATATATATATATATATATATATATATATATATATATATATATATATATATAATTTTAAAAATAATACTATGAATGCCACATATTCCGACAATTAGAAACTGAATTAAGGCATAAATGGACATTGCAAAATTTACAAAAAACACTGACCAACTAAAGTAGTTTTTTGAACATTTTAAGGGACTGACCAACTAAAGTAGTTTTTTGAACATTTTTAGAACAATTTTTGCAATCTCTTGGCTTATCGTTCACCAAAGGTTTATGAACTCCAATAATTGTATGTCGTAGTGTAATGTGTTCGTTTGAATTACTAGGTCTTCCACTATTCTTAGATCTAGTATTTTCTATTATTTGATCAATAAATTCCTCACAAAAACTTTGATGACTGCAGGCACACTGGTTAGTAAACCAAGACTCAAATACAAATGCATTATGAACATATTTATTCCACCAACTGCTCCTTTTTTTCCTTTTTGCTTCACATATATTGTACTGTTTGCAACTTCGTCATCATAATTTGGATAGTGAATTGTTGAAAGTATATGAACAGGCTTGCTGCCAATCTAGACTTGCGCCACTGGACCACAAATTCACTAATCACTATACCCGTGTTGCAATTTCGTTATAATCTCCTTGGGAAATTGACTGCGATTACCTCGGGCAGTATCTGTTGCATAAACCTTATTCTCGTAAAGATACTCAAGCAAACCAACTTTAGTATAATAGTTATCTAAATATATATTTGTAAATATAAATAGATATCTAACTATAAATGGTAAACAGATTGCTATAAATACTTTGACATCATTTGACGTAACATCAACCCATACCATTCTATGCTTTATAGGAGAAGATTGTAACCTTCTTGAATGGTAATTATTTGTTCCAGCGACAAGTTTTTGTATTAAAGCATTATCAAAAAACAATTCAAAGAGATGGATTGGTTTGATATTTCCAACCCTCGGAATTAAGGTCGGCATTCGCAATGCCGACCTAATTGCCAACCTGAAAGTGTTTAAGGTCGGCAAAAAATTGCCGACCTTCTTTCTATGTTTTATGGTTACACCTTTGTATAAAATAATTATTGCCGACCTGATGCCAACCTCAAAAAGATTGAGGTTGGCAAATTATAGCCGACATCATTTCTCCTAATTCCGAGGGTTGTATTTCCATCACAATTAGGTATTGCAGATCTTCTAAATGTTGGTCCTGGTGTTACTATAAATGGAATAATTGTTCTAACAATTTTAATATTTTTCAATTCTCTATTATCTTTACTAATTTTAGGCTTGTTAGCCATAATGGTATGAAGTTGTTTACTTGTTTGTTGTTTATGGATTTTTCTTTTATTATTTGCAGTACCATTGTTATCAGCAAATGCTATTGTATCGAGTCCTTTATTAATAATAGTTCCTAAATTAATAATATAAAAATCCACATCTATTTTTTTCTGTTGAATCATCTTCAGAACAAACAAATTCCTGAGATGATGAAGATGAATTTATTTCCGATGGTGATGACCACTTTGCTGACAATGCCATTATCAATGGAGCTGTTGTTGAGCAAATATCAGTATTATTCTCTTGGAATTCGTTGTCATCAGGCTCATTGTCCGTTCCATCAAGGATTCGAAGAGTTTCATTTGTATTTTTTATAACCCTATTTCTCAAAATCACTTGCGCTGAAAACGTCTAACAATTACAAATATTTTTGTCAATTATCTTTAGTGTTTTAAATATGAAAACTATCCATGAATTAAAAGTTCCAAATTTCCTAAGCTCGATTTATATGTCTACAAGCACTAAAGGTTATTTAAGACTAAATAGGGTTGAACTGTAACTTATAGGGAGGTGTTTTAATTAGTATATTCAAGGTGGACATACGTGCGCCTTCGGCACGAAAGGGTAAACGTCTTATTGTATTTGTTTTTCGATATTTTATTTAAACTTGATGTTTTATCTGCGTAAGTGTAAGTATACGTTGATTTTCGAATAAAGCCATCACATTGAACTATCCTCAACTATATGTTTTTAATTAGTTAGAGTAAATCGCATTCAAACGCATGCATATCGTGCATATACTAACCTGTTTTGAATAATGTGGTTTATTTATACCATAAGAATTGAAAATTTTACTATTTTTACTATTATCATTATATCATTCATACCGTTAGACTGGTTATTTATGAAGAAAAAAGCCTTCCACCTTATTTTTTAATCAATCTTTCAGTTTTTTCAAGCAATCGCAATTTGTAGTCTCTATTTAATGATATAGGTATATTTTTATTGAATAATTTAAGTTAATTTTCGCCATTTTTTAATGACTTGAAAAGAGTGCTCAACAGGAAAAGCAATAAATTTATTAATAAATTTTGTATACTGTTGGAAGTACAACTCTCGTCTGTTTAAGAGTGATCGATAAATTTTTTTAAAAATGGATCAAATTATATTAAATAATCTAAATAAAAAAATACAGCTTTATAATGGAATTTTAAGTGTCATGCCTTTCGGTTATCATCACCCATATTATTTAAAAATATAAAACAAAAACCGTTATTAAAAGTACAAGTTTAGCGTTTCAACGGTATCTGACGTCAGATATAGTTGATCTGGTAATTGATAATCATCGGAATCAAAGAAAGGTAGTAAAATAGTTATATATAAGTTAGCGAAAACACTTATGTAATTTTATTCTTCAACAACTTTTTTCTCCATTGGTAGTTTCATTAGCTTCTCTCTGATATTGTGGTATTCCTGAAGAATTTTTATCTATTCATTATTACTTTCTTCTTTAAGAATATTGATCCATCAATTTGTTGAATACACTTACATAATATATACATATAAATATATAAATTTTTTTAAATTTTTTTTTGTTTAGTCTAATACTATTACCAGTGTTATGTCAACCATTATAAGATATTAAGTTCATCAATTAATTAAACACCATGGTTTCATGGTTTATCTTTACCAAATGAAAAAAGCAAACTTGGTGTTTACAATTTTATTTCTGAATACTGTTCGGAATTTGATGTTCGTTTTGTAAATTTTTTTGTCAAAGTATTATAAATGTTGGTCTTTAAGGAAAAGAATTAATGATAATACAAACCTAATTTCTAACTCCACCTTAAGAAAAAGACTATTATCAAAAAATAAGAGTAAATATAAAAATATAAGAATAAATCAAACAAAATCTCTAGTCATTGTTAGGACTGTGAAATCATTTGAGGATTCAAATTATTTCAAAAAAGGCAAAGATACGTAACTTAGCAGCTATCAACTTATTAACTAGTTTTTTAAATGAACTGCTAGATGCTAGTTGTAATCTTTTTAAAAATGGTAGAAGAAAGAATGTGAAAGTAGTTTGAAGTTTGCAAGTCCGCAAACTTCAAACTACTTTCACATTTTTGCAAAACACACCTTTAAAAAGCTCTTGCATTCATATTAAATAACAAAATGAGCAAATCTGATTATCAATGCTTGAGAAAAAATGCTGTGAATCATGGTGATAATCTCTATCCTGCACACAATAAAGTTTGTTCTGGTAAAGAGCAATCTTATCCTGAACAAGCATTATAGACTGTTAGTAATATTTCTGCAGAAAAAATTTTCAAGCATTAGTCAATCATACAGCAATGCGCCTAATAAAGTTGGAGAAACAAGTTATCAATTTTATAAACGATCTTGATGACTTACGTTACATTCTAAAGTTGGGTTTGAAGAATCACCTAGCCAAGAGATTTTTACTCAGGCAAGAGTTGAGAAAGAAAAACATAAATCTTTTAGATGAAGCTAGTTTATTTATTTCAAAGCTGCTACAGCATTATCTACAGCAACTACATCTTCTCAGTGCTGTTTAGCTTGTCGATACAATTCAACAAAATTTAATGATCTTAATGCGGCTAACAATATGCCATTGATAGAGAAAGGCCTTTGCTTCGGCCTTTTAACTCTTCATGCTACTTAAAGTTCTTTATAAATTGATGATGAAAAAGTGGTCAACAAGGGCACCATGTGAAAGAAAAGTTATTTTATGATAAAAACAGAAAGTTTAAATAAGTTCAAATATTTTGTGATGAAGTTGGACTGGTAATTATATACCAAAAACTAGTGGTTCTGGGTCACCAAACCATGACCACATCTTCCTAAGAACAATACCTATACATTTTTTATAAAGTATTCTTTAACTCTAATTGTATAAAAGCTCGTTGATTTTATTTGGTTTTTTAAATTACTTTAAACTTAAATAGCTGTTTCTATAAACCATTAGAGTTTTATTAATGTTTTTAATTCATTATATAAAAAAAAATTTGAATTAAGCAAAAATTTCGAAAAAAACTTAGATGACTGGTTTCTAAGAGCCCAAAACTGCATAACAACACCAAAAATTAGTCTTTTTTTGTTTGTGTTATCATTCAAATACTTAAATTAGCATTGTAGCATAAATATCACTTTGGTCTATAAATTTGACGTTTTAAAAAACTCTCTTAATTTTGGTAACTATGCAAAATGCACTGTTGCTGCAAAGCAGAAGTATTCATAGCTATCAAATAAAAAATGTAATGGTCCCATTAAATTCGTAGTATGAAATATACTCAACCGGGTAATTATGGGGAATATCTGATAAATGTTTTATTACTTTTGTCCAGCTAATAATAATTTTGACCCTCTGGGCAGTTTACGAGTTTTCAATAACCATTATTCAAGCAATGATTCTTAAAATGATTACATGATTACAGTGTCTTTAGACTTTTTTAAACGGAGATTTATTATGTCTATTCATCATTGTAAATATGCAATTGTAAAAGAATAATTTAAAAAAAGGAACATCTTTAAATGGTATCTAAGAAAACTCTCTTAAGTTTTATATCTGAACATATTACATGAAATAAGAACATTATTTAATAAAATATGGTTATCACTACATACATTAACGTAAAGACTGAACATTTAAACATACTAACAGGGAAGCATAACTGCATTTAAATATTAATAGCATTTGATAACAATATTGGTTACCTGATGGTAGCAACCATCTACCAATAATCAAAACCAAAAGGCCTGTTTGTTCAATAACAATAATTCTATTCACTAATATCAATTGGCTAAATATCTAAAAAAAAGAATATATGCACATTATTTACAAATCTGCCGAAATAATATACAAATGATTTCCATGAGTAAAGTTTAGAAAAGACCTCAATAGTATAAATGATTTTTCGACGATTAAACGCGCAATATGAAATAATATATACAGAACGAAATGTTTTTTAAGGAAACGTTTTTGGTGGTGATGTAAGTGAGTCCGCTTGTTATGGTCAGCTCAGGACTAACACGTAACTTTAGAGAATTAAACTCTTTTGATTTAAAAATAACTCGAATGCTTTAACTTTTTTTTTCCTTCGTTACTTTGATGTTGAGTCTTAGTTTGGTAAAATTTTAACTTTTTTGCAAAATTTTGTACTAAGTTTTTTTTCTCCTCTTATTTACGTATTGATCTATTTTTTACTAATAAGATAGTATAAAAATGTAACCGAGGCTAGCAAATGAGTGTTTGCGCGTTACAGAATATGTCATTTTAACTAGGGTTATCCATTAAAGCAAAAGTTGAATTTTTGATTTAAAAAAAATTCAAAATTCTTCTTTTGTTTTGGTAAATTCAAAACTATTTCTAATTTATTATTTTACACTAAAATAAGTTTTCTTTTCGAAACTCGCTATTTTATTGATGCGTAATTAATTCATTTTAATCCAAGAAAAGCTACCGAAACAATTTTTCAATTTCGAACTTCTAAAAAATTTTATTGAAATATTTGTATATCATTAAAACTTTAAAAGTAGAGTCTGAAAATTTTTTAATTTTTGAAGTTTATTAGTCAAAATATTTTAATGTTATCACATTTCATAGACTCTTTCAAGTCATTTAGCAATTCAAAAATTTCCCTCCCTTCTGCAGTTAATTATCTAATACAACCTTAACAAAAAGGATGTTTTTAGTAGTCAGAAAGTCTGCATCAAATCTAATTAGTATTTTAATGTGATGTATTTTCAATTCGTGGTGTATATACATTAGGGTGTTTCATATTTTATCAATTTTTGAAATTAAACTCGCGAATCGATTTATAAATTGACCATTTATATGAAAATAAGTTTGAACAAAAAAAAGTATGTTTGTACAATTTTTAGGGTCCCCGCCAGTTCGATTTTGGGCAAAAATGTTGGGCGTTTTAAACGCCTGGCGGGGACCTTAAAATTTATCCTATAAAATTTTTTATTCTTTTAAATAATATATGTTGGATTGGATATTAATTACATAAAAGGAGCATGTTGAATAAATTAAGATACGCCTCCAAGTTAATAATATTTACAAAAACCTATTTTATAACTCGGTGGCGTATTTTATAACTCGGAGGCGTATTTTATAACTCGGAGGCAAACATACTTTTTTTTGTTCAAACTTATTTTCATATAAATGGTCAATTTATAAATCGATTCGCGAGTTTAATTTCAAAAATTGATAAAATATGAAACACCCTAATATACATGCTGTATATCCACACATGGTTTATACTCATGCATTTTTTTACAGTGTAAGTACCCTTACTGTATTCAAATCTTTCTTTAAAGTTTCAGTTAAAAAATTACTAAGCATAAAAAATGGATGATCTTAACTAGTTTCAAGTAAAAAGCTAGTTACATCTCTAAATGTTTGAAATATTGCATCTGTTTTCGTCCTAGTAAATGTTTTGTTCTATTGTTACCGTTATTTGCACCAATAGTTTTGCTTATTTTCGCTACTTTCAATAAACTTTTAAACAAGTACGTTTAGCATTTCGAATAACAAAATGTTTTTAATGCAAAATGTATGCTTTGTCATTATTTTTTTTAACGATGGAGTTAGTTGTCGAAAATATTTTTAATTATTTAAAAATTTTTTGAAAAAATAAAATTGATGACAATAGAGTTTTAACTCACTAAAAATAATCGACTGAAACTGATTAAAAAAATGGTATTGTATGTAGACAAAAAACAATTAGATTAAAGGAAACCATTTTTATTAATTTGGACCCTATTCATTACTTCTTCTTAAATAAATATTATCTAAATAGTGTACGTAAATATTATCTGATCTTTAAAAAAAATTTTACGCGACAAATATTTTTTGTTTTAGTTATACCGCTTACGTAATATCTGTGACGCAAATGTTAGTTACTAATATAGCTGGGAAAACCCATTGATTATTTTTTGTTTGATTATTTGCAAACATTGTAATGCTTTAAAGTTACTAAAATGCCTTAAAACTTTAAAAGTTCTAACAATTTGAAAGCGTTAGTACCACATATTACAATTTCAATTTTTATAAAATATCTGTGCAAATTTTCCACAGTCGTATTGAATAACTTTGTAAACAATTTTAATTGTTTTTTGCAATCAAAATCAAGTTAATTAACTGGATTAAAAAACAAAATGAAAATAAGAAAAATGTTGCCTTTTCGAAAAAAATCTTATTGTATAAAAGCTTATTGTATAAAAGCTGTTTTTTGTAAGAATCAGGTAAAATCTGGAAATTGTGGAAATACCTCCTACACATTGCTTGAACTTTTTATATATTGATCAGAATATAGAAAAAACCCGCTAAGGAAAAAAAAAATTTCAAAAATGATTCGTTCACTCGGAAACTGCGTTTTAAATTTTGAGATTTTTAAAATTTTCAAGAAATTTAGTTTTTGCCACCTTTGAATCTCTTTTTTTTGAAGGCAAAAAGTTGCACATAACTTTTGTAGTTAATATCAGTCGTAACCCAAAAGCTCTCTCGAAACATGTAAAAAAGTTGGGTGACACTGTGCGTTTGGCTAATTATCATAGTTCAAAAGTACAAAAATATTTAGCTTCGTCAATTTGTAATGGGAGTTATTTCTAACGGCGAAGTGTTGCACACGATTTTTCTTTCAGAATTTGTTAGTATCGAAGGTATTGAGTCTAAAAATGCAAAGAAAGTTATGTAATACCTAAGGCCTATTCATATATTAGGGCTTGAAATTGAAAAAAATGTTATAATATACTTACAAAATGATCCAATACGGCAGAGGCGCTAAGTTTTTTAAAAATGTAAACAAGTCCAAATGTCAATGCAATATGGTCCTAATATTAAAAAAAACTCGAGGGATTTTGTCCCACACATGATATAACATAAATTGAAAACTGAACAAAAATCGAACAGCAAGAAAACTATATTGCTAATTAAATGAAACATAAATCGAACAAATAAATATGTTTCTATTTAAAATTTAGTTGTTCATTCAAAAATATCATTTACGCACATGAAACAAATCATCCACCACATCACACATATTTTTCTCTGCTGCAGCAAGTTTCTCTAAGAATAGTGATACAACTGTATTATAGTTTTCTTCGGATAAGGAATAATTGCCACAACCATTGATTAGAAAAGGAGCATCGACTAAACAGATAATTTTTTCAGTTTAGTAGTTTATCTCCTTGGGACTAACTGGCCAGCGAAAAGTATTCTTCTCTTGCCCTTTATTCATACAATTATTTCTGATCTCAGTTATAGATACGTAAAAGTATTAGTGCAACATTTTAAAATACTATAATATAGAATATATGATTTGTTCAATCTTGTTTAGATTTAGTAAAACTTATAAAGTCTAATATAATGTCTTTCTTAAATTATTTTACATTTTATTTATATCGTTTTTATTTTAGAGCACTGTTTTGTAAAACAAAACAAAAACTTGAAAATTGGTATATGCTTTGAATAATATTACCTTCACAGTATATCCAATATTCCATTGTTTTTCATTTACAATAGAAACCCAATCATTCATTTTCCATACAAAACAAATTTCTTTTGCAAGTTCGACAATGTCTTCCTCATATTTATAATCATCTTTATTGTCCCCTGTCTGATTACAGTCATCATTTTTGCCATAAACTTCTTTGTTATCGTTAGTCTGACTATTTTCATTATTTTCTGTTGTCGGTTCTACCAGTATACCTTTTTTTTTCAGGTTATTAAATCTACAACAATATCAGTTTACATCTTTTTTGAACATATGTAAACAAACACACAAAATTACAGTTTTCACCGAAATTTTAATTTCATATTTGCAAATGAACTATTTAACAATCAGAAACATAATCTAATTTGTAAAAGTTTTAATAGCAACAATGCCTACCTTAAAAATAAAGATCTTATCTGTTGGCTAGTTACATATTGATCAGGCAGAAGTTTCCTTCTCAGCTGCATGTGAACCTGCTCAGGGCTCATTTTATTACCTAATTCTTCTCCAAGAATAAAGTATCTACACAGCAGTGCTTTCTGTTGATTTGAAAATCTAATAGAACTTCGAACTGGTAATGTTCAAACTTGCGATACAAAAATGTTCATAAAATGTGGTTTGTCTTTTACAGAAACATTGTTAGAGATTGAAGAAATTGGCATATTTAGTTGTGAAGTAATTTTCATTTTATGAACAAACGAATCGGATAATGGTACATAATTGTTTTCACTGCAACTTTTTTGATAGAACATGATAGCCTGGCTAATTTTTACTTGTCAGTATTGCATGCGCTATCTTTTGCTCTTCACCGCTGTCGTATTTCAATTTGGTTATTCCATTAGCAACATTATGCAAAATAACGCTTGTAAATAAAAAATCAAAGAAATGTTCACACTTTGTTTGATCAACTCTTGATTGGAAGAACACTTTCTTCTCTGGAAATGCCAAATCTCCATGAGATGCATGCCATTTTCTTGCTATTTCAATACGATGTTTGGGACACTTAAATGTATTTATTTTAAACTTTTTGGTATACTTATTATGGTCTAATAGTGAGAGGATAACTAACTCTCCCATGGAATCACTTTGTTTATATACTTTCTGAGAGCGAATAAATCCATCTGGGAGAGGACTATATATTTCATCAACATTTTAACTGTTAAGAAAGTCTATAAGTACTTCCGCTTGTCCAGGAGCTACAGCTTCCGCAAACTTTTTCTTTAATAAGTTTTCTCAACGAACATACTTGCGTTTTAACTTATCTTTAGTAGTATCTTCCAGATATTTGAACTTCCTTTTTAATCTATATTTTATCGGAGTTGCATTAAGAACCTCGGTTACACTCTCACGGCTTCTATGGGATTCGTCCAGAATCTCTTGTGAAACATTAATTTCACCGGGATCAAATTTTCAATCTGGTGTAGCAAGTGTCATAAATGTTTGTTCTTGTTGAGTTTGTGTTTCTAAACATAAATTGGTGTTTTCATTGACTCTATATAAAGCAGTTTCTTGTTTTAAATGAGTAAAATACAGCATTGCACCAACTGAAAATACTTCATTGTATTGCTTTGACCATGATAAGACGACATGTATTGGTGATGCCTTTTAAGCGGAAGATTTTTTTCTTTT
The DNA here is from genome assembly GCF_038396675.1 of Hydra vulgaris. Classification (NCBI taxonomy): domain Eukaryota; kingdom Metazoa; phylum Cnidaria; class Hydrozoa; order Anthoathecata; family Hydridae; genus Hydra; species Hydra vulgaris. Next base: position 15,712,382 of record NC_088927.1, read on the forward strand.
TATATTTAGATGGTGAGGATGAAATCATGTTTTTGAAGGACTCCATTCAACACCAAAGGTATACCGGTGAAAATGAAATATTTGCTCATCTTTTTAAAGGCTTCTTTTAAGCCTATTTGCAATAAGTCCATTCTCTTCCCAATCATTTTTATCGTTGGATCGCATGACTTAAAAACAATTTTTTAAACAATTATTAGGTGTGTCATGTAAAGCATTGTTTATAATCTGATTCTTACTATTCACAAAAAATGTTCACAAGTTTGAAATATATTGTTGTTATTATTTAAATAAAATATTGCAAGGGTGTGATTAAATTAGTGATTATTTATTAAAAGAGTGGGAAATTAATTCAAAAAGCCATTTTTTTGTCTCAAAATCTTACTGCAGAGTAGTTATAAAGTTTGTAATTATAAACATTATACTACAGTCTGCGTACATTTAAAACACATAATTACCTTTAAGTTGATGAGGTGTTTCTTGACATCAACATCTCCCAGCTGATGAATGTAGAACATATTGGTTATAATTTTATGTTTTTTGAATGATCCACAATTTCCTTTTGAAAAGCAACAACAGTTTTCATAAAAATTTTTGTTTTGTTACATACTCAACTAAAAACAAGTTCTATTTATGCCGCCCCTCATTAACAATGATAAAATATCAACTCTGTTTATGCAAATTTTAAAGATCGTTAACATAAAGTTAAGACATTTTGATGGTAAAATAAATTATTTTATGACAATCGCCCACTAAACTAGTTTTCCCATTATTGTGATATTGGAGATTCTTCGTTCCGTTCAATCACCACAAGTTATTTGCTTATGACGTAAATTTAAATAATTCACTTTTGGTCGTATATTGTATTTTATTATTATTTATTTCACTTGTTATGATTTTTATATCACAGTCAGAAACGCCTAAACTTCTTCCTAACAAAACGTGCAATGTTTTCTGCAATCCTAAATGCTAATTTTGGAAGATAGAAATTCTATCGTGCCGCTGAGCGAAAACCGATCTAAATCCCTCGTCTGTTCGTCCCAGAAAATATTTCTTCGTACTTAATCATTTTAAACACTTTGAACCTTTAATTGTAACTTAATATCTAAAAATCACATGAGTTTTTTTTTTAATTAAATTAGGGTCATGTTATATTGACAATTCAACATGATTATATTTTTACAAAACTTAGCGCCTCTGCCGTAATGGTTCATTTTGTAAGTATACTATAACATTTTGTAAGTATATCATAACATTTTTTTTCAACTTTAAGCCTTAATACATGAATAGGCTTAGGGCAACATAACTTTCTTTGCATTTTTATACTCAATACCTTTGATACTTACAAATCCTGATAGAAAAATCGTGTGCAACACTTTGCCGTTAGAAATAACTCCAATTAAAAATTGACTAAACTAAATGTTTTTGTACTTTTGAACAACGAAAACTAGCCAACCGCACAGTGTCACGCAACTTTTTAATATTTTTTAGAAAGAAAGTATCCATATTTGAAAGTTAGCTTAAGTATTGCGTAATGCTAAATCCATGTGAGTATTATTTAAAAACTTTTTTGTTTCAAATAATTCTAATTAGCTGGTCAATTACAAACAATAATTTTTTTTAATCTTTGGTAAAATTCATCAAATAGTAACAAATAAGTTGTACACATAGTAAAAAGTATTAGTAACAAAAGTAATATTACTTTAAAAGCAAAAAATATAACAAATATATTACATTATGATAATAAATCAATACTAACTTTTAAATAATAATAACGCATGTATACACCGACAAAAAAAAGTTACAAACAGCAATATACAAACAAAGCGTAACAAAAAGTTTTTTAGTATTTCAAAATGCTTTTTATCTTAACAAAAAAAAAGTTAAACAGATCTTCACAGAAAAGTATTGAGGAAAATGACTAACGAATAAAATATTTAAGTATAAGTCAACAACAATTTAAAGCATGACACTCTAACACCAACTATAAATAAAACCATGTCCAATTGTTTATTATAAGTGAAAGTAGTGAAATAAAATAAAAAATTATGTTACTCTAGTAGTTATCATATAAACATTTTTAATTTTAACTAATATATTATACAAAATATAATAGTACAAAAATATAACAAAACGTATCTTTTGCTTATAACTTAGTCGGCAGAAGATGTGTTTTTATAATAAATTTGTAAATGGGGCGAGAATTTCAAGTTATAAAGTAGAATTAAAATAAGTATAATTAGCATATATAGAAATAATTGAAATGTATCAAATAAAAATAAAATTAATAGCTTAATCAGTTATAATTAAGATTGGCTTTAATGCTGCTGCTGCCTTTACTCATTCGTGCGCATTTTGACAAGGAGTTTTTTTAACAAAGATTTACGATGCTTAGCCTTATAATACTAACCTATATATATTTTTGACAACGTGAGTCTAATAATAGTTACTCAACCAGTTATAAGGTCTAAAACCTTCATAGTTGATAGTGATTGGAGGGAATCGTAAATACTATAGTAATAGATAAATCTTATGTTTTTTCCAAATTAGTAAAGTAACATTTTATGTCAGGTAGTTTGTTTAACTGTAGAGTTCTATGGTCAGCTACGCAACGAGCGCAACATGTTTTTAAAAATTTAACTGACTCATTATATTATAATTTTTAATTTTTTTTTACGTTTACACTCAAATTATCCTTTTTTATTATTATTCACAAAAAAAAAAGGATAAGAAGACAATTTGAGTAAAATAGAAATAAAAGACAGCGGTCAGCTACGCAACGCGCAAAAAAGCTTGTTTTTTTAATTTAAAGTTTGAATTATTTTTTCTCCGAATCTATGATTTATTTTTTTATAAAAACGTTTTTTTCTTCAAAAACAATTATTTCATTGAATTTATATTTATAAAAAATTTTTAATATAATATTAATTACACGTCAAATAAAAAGTTTTCAAAAAACTATGCGGTCAGCTACGCAACAATCAGCCACGCAACATGCGAATTTTTATTATAATTCAAATTAAAACCCAAAACAAATCTAAAACTATATTTATTGCTTGTATTTAGAAACAATAAAATTTATTTATAAAGTTTATAAAGATAATTTTACATTAAAAGAAACCTGGACCCCGGGGTGGAAAAGGGGGAGGGGGCTTTAGAAGCTTCAGTACTCTCACTTTTTTAAATAATGGGGCTAGGGGGTAGGTAATACAATTTCCTTTTAAATGTACTCTTGATACTTTTATCTGTTCACAACCTTATTATATAAACGTTTTTAACTCAAAGATGTATATAAATACATTCATTTTACTTGCATTTACTTTGGAACTTTGATCTTCAGAGCTTTAAAAGCATCAAGTATTTGGACAATAATTGAACAACTAAAATAATTTAAAAAGCAACAACTAGAAGTTCTTTAAACGTGTAAGCTGTTATTTTTGATCGAAATGTATTAGGGATAAACTTAATAAACCTTCCGAGCTTAGTTGCGCAAAAAAAGTCACCCCAAGAAAACTTGAAAAGTATTGAAAAAAATAAGTAAGACTTTCAATAGAATAACAATAACAGGTAAAAAAAAAACGTTTTAAGAAATCATGCAGTCAGCTACGCAACAATCAGCTACGCAAAACAAATCTAATATTTATTTATGGCTTTTATTAAGAAATTTTTACAGCTTTTTAAGGTGATTTTTAAATTACTTGATCACTGCTAAATGTCTAGACGCTTCTATCGCTTTGATATTATGCAATATTTGGCGAAAGCTGCTCACCTACAACGTTACCGTCTAAAACCTGAAAGTAATGGCATTTATGCAATTCTTTAATTTTTTTTGTTTTCTTAAAAAAGGTGCTCAAACCAAGAGAGTTGTTTATCTCTAGCTTTTCTTTATCAGTCAGTAATATAACGGTAATTTTTAAATTGTTTGTTGCGGCTGCCAAATCGCTAGCACTAGAAATTATATATTTTTCAGTTAAAACATTTTTTCTGGCAACACGTTTTACAGTGGCTCCAATTCCATCCACAACTCCTTTTCCATGCATTGCAGCAAAAAAATGCCTGTGCATTTTAATTGTATGCTTTTTTTCTAAAATTTTCATTGATGCCAAAATATATTTATTTTTAAATTGTGATGTTGCGTTGTCACTGAAAATATGAACTTCTGTAATATCGTCTAATAGAAGCTCGATAATTTTATTTATGTTTGGAACAACAGATAATTTTGTATGATCGCTTGAATCACAAACTAGCGCAAAAGATTTAATTTGACGATGCCAAACTGCACATGTAAATATAGAAATGTGATTTTGACCGAAATGAGCTGGTTGCGTTTCGTTTTGGTAAATACAAGTATAATTTTCCGCCCAGTCAACTTGAATAACAGCCTTATTTGAGTCTTTTTGAATCGCTGATTCTATATTAAATTTAAATACGGACGATTGACTGCTCTTGACATTACAATGAATAATAAACTTTGCACGCATTTCTTTAATATGTGATAATAAAACTGCAATTGTTCCTTCTTTTTTAACCTTTTCTATTTTGATATACGATTTTGCTTGAGGTTTCTGCCACTGATTCCATGAAACATCTAACTCAAATTGTTCGAACTGAAGTAATAATTTATCAAACATATTACAAACAGTACATTCTTTGCAAACGGCATTGAAGCATTGTTTTGTTGGTTTTTCACAAATAAAGTTTAGAATCATAGAGTTTCCCGTTTTAATTGTAGTGAATATATCTGAACCCCGCGAAAGTGATTCAAGAGCATAAGGCATATTTTCATGTAACATGCAAAAGCACACGTTATGAGGAATTGATGATACACATCGAACGTAAATTGGTCTCAACTGACAAAATTTTGACAGGCTTAATTTAATATCTGCATTGTTTAGCTTAAACTCTTCGAAAGCTTCTTTTAGCGTATATAACATGTGTCGAATTTGAACACGCACCTTTTTTTCTCCTATCACTACAGAAGTATAATCTGCTGTTCTTGGGGATATTCGACTTATTTCATCGTCGCAATAAAAATTTTGTATAACCACTAAGTCTTTTTCTCGGAGACTGTTTGTTGATTTAGGAATTGAGTAAGTTAATGGTTGAGTTTCATTGAGTAAAAAACACAACAGTTCTCTTTTCTGAACAAGACTTTTGGGAAGAGAGCGGTTCAATTTTTTTTATACTTTCCTTTAACTTGCACATTTGCAAATAATGAGTGATTTGATTCGAGAGATAAAGATGCGTCTTTTTGCCGCAGTCGAAATTTTCTCATTCTTTCTAAACTTTTTAATCTTTCAGCTGCAATTTTTTGAAAATCTTTTTTCCATCTTTGTCTTCGAAGTCTAGCATTTTCTTTAGCTTTGAATTTCTTTTCTTCATGATTTCTACTCATGTAATTCTTTTGATTCATTGCTTTTCTATTTTTTATCTTTATAGCTGTAATAAAAAAAGTAAACATTCAAATAAATGTAAAAATTACTTAAAAACTCTATAAAAACACAATGCTCACCTTTTTTATTTTCATTGGATGCGCAAGCAACTGGTTCCTGCAGTGATTCCATATCTTTATATTGACTATAAAGTCTTTTGGAGTTTTAAATAATTTCTAATTGACTATAAATGTTTTGAAGTTCAAAATAGTTTGGGCAAAACTATTTGTTGCATTTAAAAAAATTGACAAAATTTGCGACATTTAAATGTTTAGTTTTGGCAGTCAGCTACGCAACAGGAAGTTGAGTGGTTTTTTTTTAACTATTTGATGCCAATTTTTTTTAATTATTGCAAAACCTTAATATGGCTAATTAGTTCACGTAAATAATCGACAAGGATTTAAAAAAAAAATTTTAAATTGATGAAAAAAGACAACTTTTCCTTCCCAGCGGTCAGCTACGCATCATGATTGTTTCAGAAACTATTTTGCTTATATCGCGTGAAATAACTAAAAATTAAATGTTAGTGCTTTAACATATTAAACCAGCTTTGCAGCCGACCAATTTAAAACTAATTGGAAAAATTTTGGATCACTACAAGATTTTAAAAAAATAATGAAAGTTAAACACTTTTTCTTAAATTAAATTATACTTTTTCCGTTTACTTTAAAATCTATAAATAGCTTGTTCAATTTTTTTTTTTTTTTCTTTAATTATTTTTTTTTAACATTTAAGACTATATACTTATAGAAATGGAAAAAAAAATTCATTATTTTTATTTTTTAAAACGAGATTTGTTTTAATAACCGCGTGGAACTCTACAACTGATTTTAATCGTAACACAATATAAGCGCTTTATCAATTGTATTTAAAGTATATTAATATTCGATTTTTGTTTCTCAGTCGAATAGTTCAACTCGAAGACGGGGTTTTTTTTAAAAGTCAAACTTATTACTTAAAGGACAAATATATAAGTAAAAATGGCTTATCTTTGGCTAAAAGGTTAAAGCTTTTTGAAAAAAATCCTTTATAATAGTATAGTTTTTTTTTCTGTTAATATTGGTTGGATTGTTCTCAATTTTTGCCAAACTTTTGATTTAGATAACATATTTTAATACATATTTCTTATAGTCAGTACAGTTGTTGCAACAGCAACAACATCAACGATAAAGGGGGCGACATCTGCTAATCGTAATTAAGTGATTTGTAGTTTTTATTGGTTATTTCAATATTAAATACAGAATTTTATTTGCTGTTTTTTGTTTTTAAAGTTACATTATGAAGCCTTTTGGCATCTCTAATTTCATTAAAGGTACGCCTTTAGCATAGATGTAGTGGGAGGGGCAGGAAGCAATTTAATTTTTTGTTATTTTTATAATTAAATTTTTTTGAAAAGATATATAATTTAGTATTAATGTTCTTTTAATATTTTCAAGCGACTTATGTTGCAACGTATTCAGATTGACTGTTTTAAATGTTTTTGTTAATTTTATATAAAATATAGTAAAAATTAAAAAAAAAAATTTCTTATAAAAATTTTTTTCATTAGCTAGCAGTTCCTGAAATCTTTTAAAACAATTGTATCTTTGACTTTACAAGTTGAAGTTACAGTGGTAGATCAGACACTTTTAAATATGTTTAGCTGAAAATAATTTTCATTTTATTAATGCAACTATACAAAGTGTTATAACATCAGTTTTAAAAACGTTTATAAATTTTTAAGGATTTTTTGTATAGAGCATGTTTTCTCCGTAATAATATTTTTATGATATATGCATACATACATTTAGGGATCCCTTCTGATAATCCACTTAGATATTTGGGCACCCGAAATTTTTTCTTAAAAACACAGAGGTTTTAAAAAAGTCACAAAAATGCTCATATTACCCAGACTACTTGGTAATATGAGCACTTTAAATTAGCTCACAAAAAAACATTAATTATGTAAAAATAACACCAACCTAACAATTAGAACTAATTTTTGGAATATAATGATTCGTTATTAACAAAACTTATCAGTAAAAGATCAAATTTAACGCCACTTTTTGTTGAAACAATACTAATATGTTTCCCGGAAGAAAAAAAAAAAATTAGTTTGTTATTTTTTCAATTTTATCAACTCAAACCTTTGAACGATAAAAATTCAATTTTTTTGAATTTAAATTACAGAAAAATATTTAGTATTATTAAAATATTAGAGAGTCTTACTATATTTTATTTTTATTCAAAAAACCAATTAAAACCACTGCTTTTTTAGGACTTTAAACTAGGTAATTTCAATGAAAATCACTGGGTAATTTGAGCATGCTCATATTACACAAAAGTGGCATCTTTAAATAAAGTCAAAACTAAATAGTTCTATGCATTGTTTTTCAAGTCAAAAATGATTGGATATTTAGCTAACATATTATTCTTTATGAAAAAATTAATTTGATTATTTTAGCACCAAAATTTCGCGCCACAGACTTATTCATGCGTGATGATATTATTTTAAAAACGCAAAAAATTTAACAGCGTTTTAATTAAATGATACCCGCTAATTACTGCATATAGATTTACGGTATATATATATATATATATATATATATATATATATATATATATATATATATATATATATATATATATATATATATATATTTATATATATCTGTACCTGATTCCAACTTGTCTTAACTCCAAAAACACAATTTTACAGTTGGAGCAAAAGAAACATTTTCTTCCACTTATTCTCTCATAACTTTTTTAATCATCACTTCACTTTAGGAAAATAAAATTTATACACTATGTGCAATTCATAATACTCTCTACTATCATACTATGTATGATTAGTAGTTAGTAACTAATCATTGATTAGTATGATTAGTAGTTAGTAACTAATCATACTATGTATGATTAGTTAGTTTTGTGAAAAAATTGTTTTTTAGGCATTAGTGGACTTAAGTCTTTCTGGCTCTACTAAATTATCTTTCCAGTAGGTGTTTATGTGGAGTTAAGTTATCTTGGTTCTCATTACAACATTTACACAAAAAAAGTTACAAATACATTAATACAAAAAAGAGGTATTAAAATTCTTCAATAATAGCTTTTTTAAAAGAGATTTCCCTAAAATAAGCCTTTTATTCCTCAGGAACACATTGAAGAATTGTTATAATATCTTGGTATTTTTGTCTACTTATAGGATTTCTGTCTGTTTTTTATTGTGGAAGACTTGCCAAAATCTCTGCAGGCTTCCTTTTATTTCTTCTTAAATCCACCACAGAAAAGGCTTCTTCGTTGAACGAAGTTTTATAAAAGAGCTTTCCGTAGTCTCCTATTCGTACCTGCATCCATACCATTGTTGATATGAATGCTAACGTTCCGTCTTCCGATCTTTTTCTATATACAAATGGGCCCCTATTTTCGTAGAGGGAAGAAAATGAAAAAAAATTTTGTAAATACATTAGACACACGTTGAAGAATTCTCCGCAACTTATTACAAAATTGCACCAATCATTGCAAGTGAAGATGTTCATCGTCCTTATAGATTTTTTTCTTCTTTAATAACGCTGTAGGACGTGTCTACTTCCATGTGCGTATGCCCACGTAATAAAAAATTGTGAATAATAGTCTCCAGCGATAGATATTTGCTCATGAGAATGAAATATAACTTCACCATCATGATGTTTCTATTTTGTCCAAAACAATTGTCTGTCCATACGGATTCTTTATATTTAGCGTCAATGACTCTTGGATAAAATTGAAAAAACAAAAGGTCATCTTATTTCCACCTCTTCCTCCTTGAACTTCATCCCACATCATGCAAAAAGTATTTTTTTTTTAGTGCTGTTATATATAGAGTAGTTAAATATCCAGAGTTTTCTCAAATAAAAACTTTGGCTATTAGTTAAATATGGTGAGGCGAAATATTTTTGCAGGTCTGCCATTAAAACTATGGAATTTGAATTTTTAGCAGCCAATTTTTTGACTTCACTCTTTAAATGATACCTGTTGGTTGCATCATTAAGATGCAGTTTCATCCTATATTCTATATCGCTCATTTCTTCCACTGAATGTGATCCTTTGAGTTCATTAAACAAAGAATCACACATATCATAAGTATTATTATTTGGAGAATGAAAGGAAAGATTATAATACTCATTCAAAATTTTGCGGTAGAGCCACTCCTTCCCTATCGCAGTTTGGTTTGTGGCACACTCTTTAACATACAGATCGTACATCTTCTTTATATTTAATTCACTTAATTTCTTTGCAGTACGTTCTCTGGTGTAATGGCTCTCGTATGCAGGGAACTTCTCAATATGCGTTTTAATGCAGTTTGACTGTACTAGCTAGGTTTTTTTTTTTGGAGAGTAATTTCCCCGTTGATCTGCTTTTGTCAAACCAGAAGACTGAATTTTACCTAATAAAGATTTGACATATAACTCGCCAATACAAAACGTGTTTAAAAAAAGGTCTTACATACTCTAACTTTAATTCCATTGTTGCTTATTTTATAATGAATTGTTTTTTTTCCATTTTTGCAACTGTCTATTGCTCTTGATCGCATCACAGATTCAATTGATAGGCAAGAAGCAATTTACTGAATTTTCTGGTCCCACGATGCATTACCAACCCAAAAATCATCAATAAATACATTTTCGCATTTCTGTGCTGACAAACGTATTGCTTACCACTGACTTGGTTCAGTTTCCTAACATTTTTTTCCATGCGTGTTTGTTTCTCTTCCTCTTTCTGCTCTTAACCGTTGTTGGCGATCGATTTTCTCTTTCATTATTAGTGCTCGAGTAAAGAACTAGCGAATCTTTAATGAAAATATTTAGGGATAATATTCTTCTGACCGACATCAGACAATGAAGATGTACTTCCAGATAATGATTTCGAATGGTCTGGCATATACTCAGAATCCGAATCTTCAAGCTCTGACTCAAAGTTGTACCTAACGTCTACAACGAAATTAATGTTTTTATTATTAGATTGATGCTTTACATGAAGAAAACATTCAATATTGTTTGAACAGTGATGCATACCTTTCATTTTATGCAATGGAACCTTACGCCTTTTAGTTTAATTTACAATTTTTATTTAAAATTCCTGTGTTGGAAATACAAGGAATATGTGCAACAAAATTAAGTTTTTAATATGATTACCTATTAAGTGTTTTTAGTAAGGAAAATATGTGATTATGAAGACATATATTATACATAGATCACTGTAAATATGTACTAGAACTCGATGCTTGCATTTTAACTCTGGGTAATACTCAATGTTTGCATTATCAAAAGATTTCAATACGTTATTTATTAATTTATATCATTGTGAATACCTAGTTGATATACAAACTGAAGAATAAAATAAATAGTCATGCCAAACTTACCCTCTTGTTCTCGATTAAATGCAATGTTCACCATTTTCTTTGTTCTTCTTGAATAATTATTATAAGCAGACATCTTGTTGATAGTAATATTGTACTTTAAAATGTAGTTTTATGTTTTAAATGATAAACAAGAGCTAATATTCGCGGAAAATCTCGACACCACGACGGAAAAAACACGCAGGCGACATGCAACTGTCAACGTGAGATATTCTCAGAGTCATAGAAGAAACATCTTAAGTAGCATAGTGTATTAAAATGTTTAGGGCCAATACATCTTAAGTGTTATAAGATTGTTTGGTTCTAAGCCAGAAAGGACCTAAGACTTTATGGATTTTTATTTCCTGTCAAACCACAGTAGATAAAGATTTTAAGTCATTTTGGCCGTATAGAATACACAACGGAGATTTCATGTTTATAACTCATTTTATCCAAAAATAGAGTTAAGACAAGTTGGCTCCCAAGTACAGATATATATATATATATATATATATATATATATATATATATATATATATATATATATATATATATATATATATATATATATATATATATACACACACATCCTTACATGCATATAAAGACGCATACATATATTTTAATTTTTCTGCATGTATTATTAATCTTTTCTTCTTTAGACTATTAAATTTATATATAAAAAAAACAACTTTTAATAATTCAAGAGTTCTACCACATTTAGTTGAGGTAATGATTATGTTTCCATTTTTCTCCGATAAAAAAAATATACGGTTGTTAATAAAGATTATCTATTATTTTTTTGTATTTATTTTTTATTTCAAATCTTAAATATAATGCCTTTCAAAGTAATGAAATAGATTTTATGATGGAGGATTAACCGCTCAATACCAGCATTACATGCTGAGCATGTAGGAAGGAAGCAGTATATATGAGCGGGTAGGAAAGTAGCAGTACATGCTGAGCAGGAGAAAGGTAGGAGTACATGCTAAGCAGGTAGGAAAGTAGCAGAACATGCTGAGCAAGGAGGCCCTATAATTTTTTCAATTTGTATATGCTTTATGTATACATTCTCATTTATAAAAATTTTATAGTTTTTTTTAACTGCTGTCTATTTTTTTTATTTTAGTAATTATTGATAATAGTTTTTCATTATTTAGTAACTACTATAAATAAATAATATTTTATTCTTTATTATAATTTATAGCATTTTATTGTGAATATTTAGTTTTAGCCTTGCTTTTTTAAAAAAGAGTTTATAATCCAAACTTCCAGCAATAATAAAGCTTTAAACTTTCACATAAACACAGAAGAAAAACAATTCTCGAAAAATGTTTCTTGTTGGTTATCTATTTAGCCATATTTTTGAGTTTTCAAATAAATAAACAGAATACACAACACGTTAATGCGTAATAAGTGTTTTTAATAATAAAATTGTTCCTTTTTTTGGTAAAATTCCTTTTCTTATGATTAATTTTTAAAAGTTTCTACATATCTGAATTTAAGAAATGTTCTACATGTTGATTGTTTATTAAAAGCCTTTTTTAAATAAAGTTTCAATAATCATCTTATCATTTACTTAAAGCTATCCAATAAAGAAGGATATTATAATTCAAGTTGCTTTTATAAGAACTTTGATACTTTTCTATGGTGAATATAATATTTTTTTGTAGTTTTTCTTTATTTTTTAAATATATATATTTTTTTATATTTTTTTATATATAATGTTTTTACTTTATTTCAAAAAAACATGGTTTTTGTTTCTCACATGAAATTTTACAGTTTTGACTTTATTATTTTGTATGAATATGTTGGCAATTCTTGCTTTGTATTTTTTTATATATAAATGGAAATCATTTAAACTTTTATTACCTTTGGAATTAATCTAGATGGTTTCATTAAGTTTTATTGTTTGTGACAATTTTCGGCAGAAACACCAGCTATAATAATTTAACAATTCACTAAAACCAGTGGTAAAAACATCTTTATTGAAATATTTTGTTAAGAGTTAAATACAGAAAAGTTTCTATAAGAAATGTGAAATAGATAAAGTTAACTTATTTGACATAACTAGATCCTGTGACTCGTTTTCTGCGTCTACTTCTACTTTTTAAATAGATATATTTCAATAAGAACGTTAAAGTTTTATTTAAAAGCTTCCAAAAGCACCAGGAAAAATGTTTCGTTGTCTATGTTAAAGTTTTTTTTGCTATGAAAAAATATTCAAGTAAATAAGAATATATAAGGTCGGTGTTCAATATACTTACTAAAACCCGTACTTTACAGGTCCGGACATCTATTTAATATAAATAGGAAAATAAACAAGAAAAAACTTTCTCTTTCAATCTTCTTTTCATAAGATTTAGGCTAAATACTTTTTTTATAACATCATAATACACCCTTTTCAGGATGTGTTAGCACTTTGCGTGAATAAATATTAAAAATAATGCATATATTATAAATCCTCTTGATTAACATTGCAAAAAAGGTTTACAGAAAAAGAAAAGTTCAAAACTTGACGACATAATCGAAAAAAGTAACATATTAAAAACTTTATTTTGAAAAGTGATTTAATATTAAATTTTATTACACAAATAAGGATGTATTTGTAAATGATCTTAAGTTATATATTTATCTAAATTGTTATATTTAAGTATTTTTATGTGTCATTTGATGTGGTTAAATATTTATGGGTTTAAATCTAATTTATATTTTGAAAAAATGATTGTAAATGTTTATGTGATTTAATATTAAGCCATGTGAAAATATTTCTCAAAACTCATTTTCAGGTCTGTGGTAGCCTTTAAAACAACCACTCGTGTAGCGAAAAATATTGGCGCAATATTGTTTGTATATTTCACATGGTGTAAACAATGTTGCGCCAATATTGTTTGCTAATAGGGCATTGTGTGAGCGATATCACAATTTTTACATCTGAAATTACTTCTGTCATGTAGTATTTGGCAAGCTCTATTGACTCCTTCTTTTTTTGTGCCAGACGTGGTATGCAGGTATTTAAAAACAAATTTCATCTTACTTTTAAAATAAAAGATTTTCGAGTTCGGTCCCGATACTACCGTCCTTGGAAGTACCGCGCTTAACTTGTTTTTCCGCGCAGCGGCCTTGTTCTTGAGGATCGTGTTTCGGAGTTAAAGAGTTGAAGAAGTTGTAATCAAAAAAGGAGCCTTCTCAGCCTTGGGGAGGTGAGTAATTAAAAAAAAAACGCATATTTTTTTACAGTAGGATAAATAAAACGAAAAAATGTTTTTAACACATCAAATAAACGAACAAAACTGTATACAAATATATTGACTTGTAACACCCCAACCCTGCTCTCCTATATTATCAAGAAGAGTAAAAGGTGTTAAAAGATTATCGATGGCTTCTTTGGTCCCTCTTCCCTACTACTTAAAAGTATCCCTACTCAAAAGTATCCCTACTTAAAAGTATCCCTACTTAAAAGTATCCCTCAATCCCTACTACTTAAAAGACTTGAAACATCATTGAGGCTTTGCCCTTGTTTTGAATTTTTCTTTTTAACCGAGCGTTCCGCTCACACGGCAAAAGTATAACCCCAGCAAGTGCCAGGGACAAATACTTTTAGCCCTAACTTTATGTAACTTACTATGTATAATGGCTGTTATAATTATATTTTAGATATTTGTTGACTGAAAAAAAAGTTTAAAAATTTAACTTTGAAGCTTTTTTAAAATGGATTGCTTTAGAGGATCAGGTCCGATAAAAAATTTGACCGTTGCCTCACCGCCGCTGACAAACTCAAATTGATGCACTAGTTTAGCAGAGCTGTCAATCTGATCAAAAAGTTACGGAAGTTTTTAAAATGCACCTGTGAGTGATTCACTTCCTCGTTAACAAAGTTTATATAAGCATTACCACTTTATTAAAAGTATCTCTAGTAACAGAAATTTTGATAAACATATTTTTATAAACATCTTCTTTATCTTCACAAACAATTTTTTAATACCAGATGCTGTGTAACCAGTCACATACATAACTGTATAAAGGGTTAAAAAATTGTCTTTGTTTATTAGAATTCTTCTCTGGGTATCTTTGCCTACAACCATACTTCTTAGACTTTTTGAAAACATTAGTAATAAGTATATCATCTATAAATAAACGTAAAAAATTCGAAAGAAGTAAACAATCATTGCCAACAGATGATTTTGTAGTAGTTTTCATGTTTTAAACTTTAAGTAAAAAATATTTGCCATAAAAATGTTTAAGTAAAAAATTTTTTGGTTTAATAATATTCACCATAAAAGCATAAACCAAATATATAAAAATTGTGTTTCATTTTTCAATCTCTGAAGTGTTACCAACAATTTAACCATATTTGACAAGAATATAACAGCAATTTCTCTTTTTTTTACTAAAAACAGAAGTGGTTGAGTTGTGCTTAGAATACCTCACCCCTAACCTTCAATAGGGAAAGGCCAAGCAAATTTAGGAGCCTTTTTAGAAAATTAAAAGTCACTTTTTTCTTTTTTGTGGCCCCTATGACAAACTTCATTATCGTGGCCCCAATAACAAACTTCGTCATCGTGTTAATGGCTGCGCTGTTAGTTTTAACATCATCAGTGCTTATCTACACAATAAAAAGCATTTAATTTTTTTAAAGCTGTTTTTTTAAAGGTAAAACTTATATATAAAATGTTTTACTCTTTTTATTATATTTTTACCGATTAAATGTCAGGCAGTCATTATCTATGCAAATATAAAGATCTCAGCTCGCTGATTAAGTAAACCAGGTCCAAGATAAGGTTCTCTTTACTATTTTCTTTATCCTTTTCATCGTCATTATCATCTTCAGTGTGGATTTTACGGATAGATGAAATAATTGCGACCTCAATAATATCGAAACAAAACGTTTTTTAAACAAGAATATCTTGTTTAGAGTCATGCGAAACTTTTTAGAAAAAGAAAATTTAAAAGTTTTTTTAAGTTTAACTGTTTTCCTTTAGAGAAAATAATATGTTAAGATTTTGTTAATTTTTAATAATATCAATATAAAATGCATAAATTCGAATCATTTCATATTTTAGATGGATTTCCAACAATTATTGCTCTTAAAAGTATGTGTAATATTTATGAAGTTATATTTAGTAAAAAATAAAAAGCTTTAAATCAAATTGTTGTTTACCAATGTAGTTTGAGCGTTCATTTTTATAAAACAATAATAAAAAAAATAAGCTACCTTTTAGAACTTGTTAATTAGGATCTTACCACTTAACTTATTTGTTTCTTTTTTGCCTTAATTTCGAAGTGTTGTTTCTGAAACAAGAGTAAATTTAATCGATAAAAGAGTAAATTTAATCGATTAAAGAATTTAATCCATTGTCGTTAACTGACAAGCAAGAACAAGATTTTTTTTGTAAACAGTTTTCAAAATTATGTACTTATCCTTTAAGATACTTATATAACATACTAGTTTTTTGGGGGGCATAGCTTTACCTATGGCACATATGTTTTTAATTTTGCTATTGATTTGCTTTTGTCTTTTTTGTTTAATAACTAACTTTCTATTTTTTCATTTTTAATTTACTTTTTTTTTTTTTTTTTTTTTGAGATTTTTTCTTTGATTAATTTTTCTACATTTTGATCGTTGAAAAAAAATGTACACCATTTAAAATGCCTATGCATTTTGATTAAAAAACCTAATGTAATGTTATAAATGAATAGTGCAATTCTTAATAAAATCACTTTTTTAGTACAAAAAATCAAAAATACATTATCATAATAATGTCTCAAAATAAAAAACAATTTAAAGAGATTTTGCTTTTAATTTCTGCTACAGCAGCTTGAGCTTTAAAAAAGAGTTGAAGAAACATATTTTCTTACAGTACATTATTTACTTGTTATTATTAAACTGCTTTAATGCGTAAAATATAACAATGCAAATATGTTATTCATAAATCAAGTGCTGTTCCACCGTTCGATGTGTGAAAATATTTTATAAAATACTTTGATATAGTGAGGATCATTGTGTACTTCTTGTGCACAGGCGTGGTAGAAGTAGTTTTTTGTTTTCAACTTGTTTATTAGGTTAAAACTAAGAAGAAAAAAATGGGTGCCAAAAGGTTTTCGCGTTTGGGGCCGGGACCCATGGTGTCAAATTTACTACAGTAAACAAAAAAATATTCGTAAATTTAAAAAATATATGTTACGGGAAAGAGCTTGTCAAGCCGAACGAAAAATACGCAAAAACCATATGCTGAAAACGTTTTCTCTACAAGATATAACACTTTACCCTATGCGTGCATCACTAGTGATTTAGCACTTCTCATCGGTTATTAAGTGGTGATTACTAATGATCGCCACTCAATCACGACTCTATCGCCCCTAATACATTACTTATACGCAAAAATTAAATATCCCGAAAAATTTTTATGTAAGTGGTGATTCAATACATGTTAAGTAGTGATTGTTTAGGGATATATCAAAACAGAAAAATTGCTCTTACTTGTCTCAATAAAAAATGGAAAATAATAACGCAAGCACTATAGGATATATATATATATATATATATATATATATATATATATATATATATATATATAATTTGTAAAAATAATTTATGGGAAAAGCTGGTTAGTTGATACGCTCGTATCAACCAGCCTTGCGTACGCAAGACTAGTTGATATACACAATTTCCTAACTAACTAAATTTTTTTACAGCTGAAGTGCTGCCACCTATTGTATGCTAATGTAACACGAACTCACTAGTAATAATTTTAAGAGGTAGAAAACCAAAGTTTTAATAATATTATTCTAAAAGTGCTTTGCGTTATCACAAGTAAAATCTTCAAAAGCAGGTAAGGTGTTTTGTTTTTATTATATTTATATTATTTAGTAGTTCCCCACCCCCATGTTGGAGTACATATTTTTGACTTTCAATTCAGGTCAGTTTTATTCTTTGGAAATAAGTAAAAATGCTTGAAAAAGGAAAGATAAAACAAAATAGTGGTTATAGGGTTCCTAGAAAATCAACTAACCCTATTACCATCATTTTGTTTTACCTTTACCGTTTGTATTTGCTTATTAATTGTTTAAAAAAATTTAGTTAGTTAACGAGAAGGATAAGTTGATAAAACATGTTAGGTTACTAAACATGTTTTGCATCAACTTGTTTTGTATCAACTTGATACAAAACATGTTAGGTTAGTTAATACATGTATCAACTAACCCTTCTTATTAACTAACTCAACTTTCTGAAGCAATTAATATCCATCACTAAATACCTTACAGATCTGAAATAATTACCAAATTTTAATAACTTGATGTATGAAATATACTTACTCAAAATTTTATCATTGTATAATAAATCTAAACAGAAAGTTTTATCAAAACTTTACTTTAGAAGTAAGTAGTTTCAATATAAAGTATGATTGCACGCTAGCAATAATGAAATATTATGGTTACAAAGACAAAAAATTAGAATCCCATTTGCTTCAGAGAAACCTTGAACGTCTTTTCTATTTATTATTTTTATTGTAATTCGCACTTTTATTTCATTTAACCTAATTTCTTGCTTTTATTTTTGTTTGGTTGTAATCTTACTTCTGTATTGAAATATATTCACCTTTAAAATAAATAATGTTTTTCTGAAATCATTTTATTTAATTTGATTTGGTAATTTAAAACTCATTTAAATTCAATAATAAAATTCTTATACTCGTGTAAAGCTTATTTCAATGTTGCAGGAAAATGCCAAATGTTTATAACAGAAAAACTACCAGGGCGATAATAACACTCCCTGATGTAATGGAAAGAGCTGCAGAGAAGGTGAGAAAAGCAGTTCATTACTTAGTTGGATGGGTTGTTATATATAAGAAAAAAATTTAGTTTAAGCCGCTCTGAGACTCAATAACCTCGTTTATTTCCTCATTAGTGCTCAAATTAACTATTGGCATGAAACTTTATTTGTGGCACTTCAAACACACGAGGTATCTTTCCTGTATGAGGTGAATTTCGTGCTTTGAGTACCCTTCTGGCAGCGAGTTCCCTTACTGTTTTGTGTTCGTCACAAAATATCAATAGAAGCAATTTTCATGGTGGGAAAAATAGGCGTTAAGCTAAATTACAGGAAAAGACCCATTGCAAGTTAGAAATGAATTTATTTGAAACCATGCAGCAGCATATACTTTAACACAACATTTCGCTAATAGCTTTAATTCATTTGATGGATTTGTTCAGCATGTGAGAATGAGGTAGTGGTTACACCATAATTTTGATAAATAGATCTCAATGGCAACTCTTTTAAATGAAGCATGCAAATAATCCACTGTACGGGGATGAAGCCTTTTCTCGAATGTTCTAATTACGCCGTTAGATTTTCCTGTATTAGTGACTCTACTATTGCAACCAATAGCCATCAAATCATCTATATTAAATTTTTCTGACAAGAGATGCCCATTAATTAATGTTTTAATACTTTTGGCAGTACTTATTTGGCTTAACTTTTTGCTCATTTCTTCACAATATTTACCGTCTTGTCTATTCTTTCGTCAAAGTATCAAGCATAAATATGAAGCTGCATTTGTTGTTTATATAATTCATTGGGTTCTTTTTTGCTTTTCCGCCGTTTTTTTGATTTATTGACCACTTCAATATCCAAATATATATCGTGCAATACTAAAGAAACAATCACAGCGGCTGCTCTGTCGAACCGTTACGAACGCAGATTTTTGACAACAGCTAAGCTTTTAACTGCACTTTTTATTATTTGTGATTTGGAAGTTATGTTTAGCCTAATAAAAGAAATATTGCCTTCAGGCACACTTAAAGACGACACCAACTTCTGATGTTCAATATTATACTTCTCTTGAATTTTGTGAATGTGTAAACTAGATCTGTTCGTCTTAGAGGCTCTAGTTACATTTTTTTAATTTAGTTGAAAGAATACGATCTGTTCCACCAATTCCTATCTTCCTTTTTTGTCTTTGGTCAAGCAAAAGCTTCTGCTCTGCTTTTGGTACCTTTTTTTCTCTTGGACAACAACAATATTGAATATGTTTAGATTTTCAAATTTTGAATAGAACTCTGCTATGCTGTACATAATCAATTTGGTTATCAGCAAATAATCTTTTTAAAGATTTGATGAGGTTTTTGCACTTTAAATAATAACTGAATTACTCCTTTAATAACTGAATTACTCTTGTATGCGAAACCGATGTAAGGGACGATTTTCTTCAGACATCTTTTCCTTTTTGAGACACAAGCTCGGCAATATCTAAAAATGATGGTTCTTTCATAGTATTTCTGCTAAATTTAAGTTGTAATCTATTCCATTCGTAATATTTAATGACATCTTCGTAGGTAGGCAATACATTGTCCTTAATATCGTGTGCTCTCCCAAATATAGGGCACTGATAACTTTGTCTTCTAGTTTCCATACCGATTTTTTAGTTAGTGTAGAGAAAATTATGTAACGAATGTAAACGCACACACTAGATGACGCAATACGTACTTTTAAGTATCCTATTAAAGTAATAAAAACAAAGTTATTTTAAACAAGGTAGGCTCAATAACTCTATATCACTTTTCAGTAACACAATTATATGCGTTTAAGTTCATTAAGTAAATTTGTTAAATTGTTTACGCTGTAGTGGCTTCAAACCACTTTTTTATACTTTTATATAAAACTCCGGGATCGATGTGCGGGCTGTTACACTAAAAAAAAAAAAGTAATAATATTTAACAGATTTTTAACTGAACCCATAAAACAGCATACTTTTACTATTACAACTGAATTTGAAAAAAAAAAATTCGACCCACCCTGTCACGTGGTGAGGCAGAGCAGTTTGGTATTGATAAAATCACTCTGTCTCAATATATCAGGAAATGCCAAACTAATCCTGATGGAGTCACTGAGTATACAGCTGTTCCCCATGCTTACTTCATATTCACTAATGAAATGGAAGAAGATATAGCAAATCATGTGAAACTTCTTGCCAATTTTTTATGGAATGTCTCTAGACAAATGCTGTAAATTAGCATTTAGTTTTGCATCCCGCGAAAATGTAAATGTACCGGATTCATGGTAGGAGAATAAGAAAGCTATTAAAATGTGGTGGCTAGGATTTAAAAAACGTCAGAAGCTGTCCATACAATCGCCTGAAGCTACATCACTTGGGAGAGCTACTCCATTTAATCAACATACTTTTGGAGAATTTAATGATAATTTACCTCATGTTATGTATAAATACAAAATAAGGCCGGAAGATATTCATACTCTGGATGCACTACAGTTCAGAACCCGCAGATCCACATCGCCGAAGAGGGAAAAAAGCAAGTCGGTTCAGTCACACCAGGTAAAAGAGGAGAATTAGTTACTGTCGTATACACAGTCTGTTTATTTTTCCTCAGGTTCAGTATGGTGATAATATTATTAGAGATCTTTTATTTATCGTGATCACTTAATGGTTCTAAATCTTATGTTTTTCAATTACTTTGCATCACTATGTTATAATTATTTTGTAACAATTTTTTAAGAACATATTGCTAGTTTCTTAAAATTAAGCTCTTTTTGAAGACTTACTTATGAAGTGTATCAACTAACCTCACAGGATGCATCAGCTAACCTTATTCATAAGGCCAGTTGTACATTAGATTAATATTTTTTTGAGGGCAGGAGTCCCAAGATTAAAAAAAGCTGATTGTTTAGCAATGTCCGCACACGTAAACAATACTTTAAAGATATTCTAGGTCTTTTTAAACAACACTTTCTAATAAAAATCTTCCTGTAAATGAGGAAAAACTAAAAAACGTATCAACTAACCTGCCCATCCCCTACCTATACACCATTAATTTGTTTTTCTTTTTTATTTCCTTTTTTCTCATTGTCCTACAGTACTGTTGATATTCTTGAGTATATTTTATCATCAATTAATCACATTTCAGTGTCCAATTAATTATATTGTTTATTGAACCTTTATTTGTTATTGAAGTATTACTTAGTGTTATAAACAGTTCTAATGCACCATCATATAGATATATTTCCTAAATTTTATATGTATTTTTCACTACTAGTCCCCTTTGAGTTTGAAATAAATATTTTACTGCTTATATGGTATATATCAATTAGCATAAATGGTGTTTAATTACAATGAACATTCGATGTTTACTGCTATAATGTAAAGTATTTTTTCTAAATAAATAATAAAAAAAATTTTTTTTAGTTAATCAGATGCTCCAAGAAGATTAAACAGGGTAACAGTAAATCATCACAGAGCAACTTAAAGATTTAATTAGAAAATTAATGCCTCTTTCATTAACAACACCGCTTATCTGGCCAGAGCTGGCATTTCTTCATATCTTCATTTCTTCAATCTTTATTTCTGAATTTAGAACTTTATACCACAGCTCCTTAAGTAATAATGTTCTTTAAATGTACTACATGTTGCTGATTTTAGGTTGTTGCAACAGCCCCAAAAGAAGTGTGAATAAAATCATGAAAAAGATGTGTGAACAAAAAAGAATGCAAATAAAATTGTTACAAAAGATGTCGCATAAAAATGGTACATCTTTAGAAACAGGGCTAGATTTTTTCAATGTTCTAGATTTTTTTAATGTTCAATGTTCTGTTTTTTGATTCGGTCATGATAATATAAAAGATTATTATAACTAAAAAATAATTAACTACACAGTTTTATAGGAGATTAAAATATGAGGTTACAACAAGCTGGAGTGTTGAGTGCCCATCCTGTTAAAAAAGATAACAATAATCACAAAAAAACTTTATGAAAATATTTTTAGTTATAGTTTATTTTTCGTTTTATGTGTTTGCTTGACTTTTAATTCGTTTTTTGTAAAATGTC
>NC_088927.1:15740000-15850000 GCF_038396675.1 Hydra vulgaris
TAGTTTATGAAAAAGCAGGATTGGCTAATTCAATTGATTCTATGCACCATTAAAAAATTTTACAATTAAAATTAATGGGTGCAGATGAAAGAAAAGGCAAAAATTCATTAGCTCATGTGAAGAAATACAAGAGTAATGGGGACCTTATCTTGTGTCGAAACACCAAATATGAAAAACATCTCACTTTTTATCGTGAAAATATGGTTCTTTTGGTCATACGTGTTCTTTTATAATAAGCAATTATTCTATAAGCGTTATATAAGCAAAATTTTCAGGCAATACATGTTCTGGCGCTGATGTGGATGATGGGTTGGTTGAAAAATTAGTGTAGGTTGTTTGCTTCACCAGTCTCAGCTACCAATTCGCTATGTTATATCTGTAACAGATAAAAAAAGACAATGAACTCAAAAGGATTCTTCAAAAAAGGCTTCTTTTTAAATTAATACAATTTATCAACAAACAAAATAACAGAATTCAAAAGATTTTATTGATAAATCTTCATTACTTTTACTGATGCTGTCAAGAAAACTTCCTTCATAATATGCTACTATATGATAAAGTTGTAAGTGATCGTGCTCCTTATCAAATTCTGCAAATTGTCTCGGAAATTAATTCAGATTTCAAACTTAAAATCAAAGCTAAGTGTCTAAATTTCTCGAAAGCTGATGTTTAGACCAACTTAATTAAGGTTTCCTCCATGAAGGTTTGGACCAACTTAAGGTTTCCTCCATGAAGGTTTGGACCAACTTAAGGTTTCCTCCATGAAGGTTGAGCCTCCTATTTAGAGCTGTAAAACTCTAAAAACTTGATATAGATAATATTATAAAAATATTATTAAAGAAAATGATAATTACAAAATTATTATAAAAAAATAAATATTAGGAAATAACCAAATCACAAATTTTACCATAACAGTAAAAATACCATAACAGTAGAAATCACAATATAAGGAAATAGTCGTAACAGTAAAAAAAAATTAATATCGAAAAAAAGTTGAAGCAATGACCAGAAAAATATCATATTATATAACATGTTTACCTGAAGTTTAAACTGAAGCTTAGAAAAAATTGTCAAAATATTACAGTAAGATTTTAAGAAAATAGGTTTCAAAAAAATTAACTAATATATTATATACACTAAAAAAGGTATCAAGTAAAAATAAGGTTCAAGCATGCTAAGATTTTTTTTACCAATTTTTATCAATATTTTTGTAATTTTTGTATTAATATACTGATCTACATTAAAAACAAGGCTACAACATCAATTAACAAAAAAACAGTGACCATATAAAATATTTTCTGTAGTTAAGAACCGCAGCCGTTTTTAAAGTTCAAAAGTTTGTGGAATATTTTTACCCATGCGAACCTAAACATAGCGTTTTTTAGTATTATATAAACGACCGTGCAAAAACTGCGTAATTTAAATCATGAAATATTTTTACTACAAGGTTCTTTGTTATTGTTTTGATATAATATTGCTCATTTTGTGTTTAAAGTGTATAATAAGCAAGGTCTGCTTGTCAAATTTTCGGATCTACACAATACGTTTTGCTTTCAGACCCACTAAGAGACTCGCCCGGAGACTGTGACATTATAATGTATAATTTTTTCGTTTAACATTGCGTATGGAAGAGCTATAGTTTTACCTTGGTAAAAAATAAAAAGTTATAAATAAATACAATACAATTTTGTTTGTAATAATCAATTATGAATCTAACATAGTTAAATCTTATGACAGTTAAACTAAAACTTATAAAATTTTTGAAACATAATGTGTAGGGTATTTAACTAGACTCACTGAAAAATCAAGCAATATGTAACTTAAAAATTTAAATGTTTTAATAATAGACTCTTATTTTCTAGGTTAAAATTTCTGAAAATTAAAGAATACTATGATGTAAAAATAAGAGAAATAATACGACAAATCCAGCTCCGGATGAAATTTAAAAAACCAACTCCGTTACATCTCTAGTTTTGAATCCATCCGGATTCTGGATAACGGGGTAGCTGAAAACTTTCTGTCCGAAAAAGCCTAAAAGTTTGAACCTATTAAAACGAAATCAAATAAAATCATAACGTTCATTTAACGTTTTGCCGAGACATCTTTTTAGTCTCATTCTATAAGTTCCAGTATTTGTGCAGTATAAAATAACTATAATCAATACCAGAGTATATAGCTAGTATCAACAATTTGACCATAAACCCAAATTTAAAAACTTTGTTAAATCGATTAATTATAAAACATTATTTACGTTGGCATTAATATCCTTCCATTTTATTAAAATCTGATTTTGATCTAAATTTATATTTTAATAATCAAATTCATTATTATTATCATTTATGATGATAAAATATATTCTATAATTAGTTTTGATATTATCTTTTATGTGGTATTTTATTATAGTATGCAATGCCTATTCAAGTATTGTATAATAGTATTCAGTACTATTTTTTTTCTCATTTTCTATTAATGCTTACTAAAAGATAGAAAATTAGTATATGATATAAAAATAGCCCTATTTAGCTTTATGATTTGATTGACTAATTATATTATATATATTTTATTAGTAAAATAGAAACTTTTAAGTTTTATTACTGTAGCCACACGATAGTGCACTAGGGAATTTAGACACAGGACAGAAACACTTGGGATTACATGAATATTTAATGATTATTTTAAACTTTTAATCAAGTTTAAAATATATTGTTGAAAGAAAAAATAAAAAATAAAATAAAATGTTTGAAAAATGCACTAGTAACTAAAATAACTGTTGCGTAACTATAAACCTTAGAATATCATGTTATAACCTTATAAGGTTATGCATTAAACCTATAGAATTTTTATGTAACATAAATACTTGTATGTATTAACAAAATTTACCTTTGTAATAAAATCTTCTCCAGAAAGCTCAATCGTACATGTTTCAATTATGCATTTCACGTGTTTTTCTCGAAATAACAAAATAGTAACGAGAAAAACAATGCAGTACAAGAATGAGCTTGGGCAAATCCTAAAATTAAATATATTAAGTTACAGAATGATGTGATCAGCCATCATCAGATATTAGGCAATTATCCGAGCAAATAGAGAAACAAGAGCAAGTATCTTCAAAAAAAGTCAAGTATAAAATATTTTTACCTAGCTGCATGTTAGAATACTTATGTAAAAAATAGTTTACATCTATGGTTTAATTTGATTTTACAAATTTAGTAATACTAAAGCACATAGTATAATTTTAACGCATGTAACATAGCAATAATACATACAAAAAAAATAGATAATAAACGTAGTTTTTCAAATTTTTAAAATGCTTTAGCTCATAGTCTATGTAATTAATATATAATTTTTGTTTGCAGTGGTGTAAAAAGTTGTTGTATAATTTAAGTGTTGTAGAAAAATCTGAAAAAGTTGCAAACTTTTCTTTTAAATAAAGAAAATATGAAAAAGTTTTTTTATTCTAATATTTGAAAATTACATCTAAAGTCAACCGTTTCATCATATTGATTCCCAAACGACAAAATTAGGAAACTCATTATTAAAACAAAAATAATTGGAAGCACTGTTTGTAAGAGCAACCCTTAACGTAACATATAGAACTCTGCAATGCTCTGAAATGGAAAAGCAATGCTCTGAAAAGCGTGAAAAATGCAAAACAGTAATCCTTCAAAATACTAATGATAAAAGTATCTTAAATTTAATAAATCAAAATAACAAAAAAATATCTACAACATTTGCTACAAAAGATATATTATGTTAAATATGAAGAAAAAAATACGGAACTTAAACGCAATTTAATTTTTGCGCTAACAAACCGGTTGAAAATGTTGCTCGACCATCTGAGGTAACTACAATATAGGATTACTAAGTTTATTTCCTAAGCACT
Organism: Hydra vulgaris; assembly: GCF_038396675.1. NCBI lineage: Eukaryota > Metazoa > Cnidaria > Hydrozoa > Anthoathecata > Hydridae > Hydra > Hydra vulgaris. The sequence continues at coordinate 15,743,884 of NC_088927.1, forward strand.
AAGAACAAGTGCATCACAAGCATATATGACATTCTTAAGAGAGACGGAGGTGGCAGCTAACCTCTAATCAATAGCAACAAAGGCGTTTCCTAAAATGAAAATAAAAAAGAAAAAAACTCAATCAGCAAAAGAAACTTGTGTTTTCATTTATTTTTTTGTCTTCCTAGCGCTGAAAATTATGATAACATCATAGTGATGGTGTAAAAAAATATTGAGACTATTAAAACTGATTCAACTGAGTTAACTTCCAGATTCCATAATTGATGAAGCTTATACCACTTAAACCAGCATAACTTGCTTCTATAGTACGTAACTTTTATTACTATTATACATATAGTACATAGTTTTATATTTAATGAAAAAGAAAACTTAAAAAACTTTGGGGGCTGTCGTACAACTTCCTTTTGCCTGATGAAACAAGAAAAAAATTTTGGAATTATATCAAATAGCATTCATTCAATTAAACAAAAATATAAAATTATAATTTTTGAACTGATATCCCTTCTTTTTAAACAAAATTGTAAGATTATAATTTTTGAACTAATTTGTTTCAGCTAAAAATAGCAGACAGAACATATGCAAACATAATTTTTAAAACAATCTTTTAAGGTAGCTTAACTATTGAAAAAGGACATACCACGTCTCTTTGGCTTGAATTTGAATGTGGCATTTATAGTAGATTTTTAATTAACTCATTCCTGAACTTATCAACACAATAACTGATACGGTTAAGTCAGCTAGCGCATTCATAATTTAATAACTAGGTTATTAAAAAAATTCTTTTAACGCAGTTTTTGACCATTATAGATTAAAGTTGTTTGCTGTAAAAACAGTCCAAAAAATATGAAAATAAGATACGCGTCTTTTGCTTAATTATATAATTAATGCTGGCAACCTTGTTGTTTATTTTATACTGTTCAATTATATTGGCTCTAAATTGAATGCTAAACTTTAGGTGAGCTTGAATGTATTTAATGTAAGCTTCGAGGAGTAAAAAAAGGTTGAGGTAGCAAGGAAGATAATAATACTTATAATAGGTGACAACAGAAAAATTGAGAGTTGATTCAAGATACAAAACTTCTTTTAGGTATAATGTAAAACAAAAAGATTGAATGTTTTAAAAAGTATTTTTATTCTAGTTTTTAAATATTTTATTTGTGTTTATTTTGAAAGAAAAGCGATTAAAAAAATAAACTTAAAACAAAAATAAATTAGAAAGCATTTGTATAAATTTTATTTAAATTGCAGAAATAATGGTAAAAAGTTCACTTTAAAACTGAAAATAAACCTAAAAGTATTTACTACAAAATAATTAAACGTGCATAAAGTGAATCTGGTTACCAAAGAGTTCAAGGAAATAGAGTAAAAGCTAAAAAAATGTCAACGAGAAACTAAAATTAAAATGCTCAAACTTATGTTTGACCTTGGAGATGAAATTTCTTAACGACAAGCAGCTAATAGGTTCAACAGTATTCAGCAACTCATTAGGGTCATTCTCCTGAAAAGTAGAACTTTCAATATTTAATTTTTAAAAGTTAAATATTAAATTTTCTAAACCAATAGTTTTGTTGTTTTTGCTTTGAGTATATTTAATCATTTATAAGTATCCACACAACTCGTTAAATGTCAGTTTTTTTTAAAAGAATTAAAAAACTTTCAGCGTAATCCATAAACGTGATGATAAGAGTAGTATCGCTTTTTGTTGTATTAGCTATAAGTGTCTGTCAGGTTAATTCAAAAAATAATAATTACCTGTGATCAATAATTTTTAATAGCATGAAACATGAATAGTACCTGTTACAAGTTTTTCAAAATTATAAGTATTACTAGTATATAAACTTTCAAATGTTTTTTAATGGTATGTCTTGTGGAAAACTATATTCCCCCCTGTTGTTGAGGTTCGGTTAGTTAAATCTAAACACTATATCACCCTCATCGATGATGAAGGTCATCTTTCTTCAAAAACGTAAAAAAGCCCTGACCTGATTTTCTCAAAAACCTTATGACCTACTCACTTTTATTTGCACCAAAGGCTTGAATTAACCTAACATAGTATTTCAAACTTTTTTTTTTCGAGTTTAAAACTTCAAAATCACTTTATTCAATTAATCAAATTATTAATTTTAATAGAAAAGCTGTCCTCCGCACTATAGCTGTGAACACTGTCGTAACTTAGTCTAGTCTACTTCTTTTCACAATTACCCTGGCCTAGGGATTCTTGAGCCAAACCTTTAGAAATTGTTCCTTCACCTAGTGTTTTCTTAATTTTAGAGGATCATTGAACTGGTAAAGTATGTTAGTTAAGAAGTTTCTAAAAACAGAAGCAAATAAAATAGTTTATAAAACAGAAAGAAACTAAATAACTATTTTACAATAAAAGTTTTTGATGCACAACTTATCTTAATATATTATAAAAATACTGGGCTTGCTGAAAAATTAAATACTAATGACCAAACACTCTTACAGACTAAGTAACTAGATAACATTTAAGCTACGCAAAAGTTTGCAATAATCAACATAAGAAAATTATATTTTCTAGGTGCTATACATTAAAAGGATAGTAGGATTAAGATCTGCTAAAGCTTCACAGGAATTTGTACTTCTCCAATACTATAGTGATTGCATTTTGTACTATTGCCAGGTTCAGTGCACGTAAGTCTTCTCATATAAAACGCTTCTTTTTAGTGGAACTCTAAAACACCGTATGAACTTGTAAAGCCCCTTTGAAAATTATTAGGTTTTCTTGTACGCATTTCTCATCGAGATTGAAACCTGTGTTGTCAATATTATAGGTGGTTATACTTAGATATCTTTTACTTCTTCAACCAAATAATTAACATCAGGAATATCTTTCCCTTGTCCTTTTATTCTGTCTGTGATTCCTTTGATACAGCCCCCTATTTCAACAAATGCACCTAATCCTTTTCCAATTTATGTGAAAGGTCATCTTATTCTTTTAGCTACAAACTCTTTTTGAAAAAAGTACCTATCAAATAGAACATGAACTTGTTTCGGTACTGTTGAGCAGTACTATCGCTAAGGAAATATGCTGTTTCAATGATAAGCAGCTTTTCTTTCAAGTCATTAATAACAGGCTTTAAATGTGAAATAAGCCCAACAAAGTCGTGTCGCCTGTTATCTGAAAATTAGCAGTAAGATTTTGCCTTTATTTTCTTTTTAGAAGTACTCTAATAGTACACCACAACCTTATGGATTAACACTTGGTTTCTTGATCTACCAAAATGAATTGACTGATTTTCTTTTGAGTATTTACAATTGAAATTATCTGAAAAATTACAATTAATGAAAATATCCTAAGGCCCCAAGTTATTTTTTATTTCTTATGTAGCTTTGTACTGGTGTTTTATATTAAGTACATGCCCCATAAATTTTTCCACCATGTTAATAATAAAATGCAAAAACAGCTGATTTTTAGTCAATGTTAACTGTTTTTTTAAAGTTTTGAAACATGTTTTTATTTTACCTTTTACCACTAATTCAAATATTTTTTTTGGCCATAGGGAAAATGTTACTTTTTCATCCTCAAATTCTTTACAAACTATTTCTTTATTTAAACTACATACTTCACTTTTTTTTTCCAGATATAATTATACCCGTCAGATGTTATCCATTTTAATAAGTCAGGAGGATATTTATTTGCCAAGTATATTTTAAATACACCTCTTTTCAAGAAAAAAAACGAAATTCTCATAATCAATACAAAAACAAGTATTTTGTTTACGGAAGTGTGGTTGAATCTTCCAAAAGGGTCTCAATTTGCAAAATGTGCTGTAAGATGTTGACTTGAACTTTTAATTTGAACTCCTTGTACAAATTTAAGATTGTATCATTAAATATATATTTTTTGTTTTTTCAATTTGTTTCTTGTTATTGTTTCTTTTTTCCCAGCAGTGAGCCTACTAGAACTAATTTTTTCAAAAAATTTCTCTTCTTCCATCTATATTTTTTGTTGTTTCAGTACATTGAGGGTTTAATCAAGTTGCTTTGTTAAATACATCTAGAAGTAAGTTTGTTGAGACTTCTTTAAAGTCTGTGCTTCTTTATTATCTCTTCGTTTAATACCCTTGCAAAATCTTTTTTTTGTTTGTGCATCTCTCAGTAGAAAAATTTGATTGTATTTGTGATTTTAACTCTTGGCTAAAAAGCTTTTTTTTACTTCTTTTGAGCATTTTGTATCAATGGTCATTATTTTAACCACCTTTGTAGGAGTATTATTTTTTGCAGACCGCAGTCTGATGAACTTTCGTTTTTTATTTATCACCTCTTTGTTTTAACAAATTGTTTTTATTTTTTTCCAATTTTTAGATTTTTTTCTTCAATCCATTTTCATATTGTCTTCGAAATTTTTATCCGCTGCTTTTTCTGGACCTTTTTCTGGATTCCTGACTAAGACCGGGAACTACAATGATGCTAAGTTCATTGTCATTAGAAATATTTACAGTTGGACTTTCAGGAGATGTAGACAGGTTGTTATCTCTTCTTTTTCATTCCCTGACTTCACCTTTCCGCCCAACCTTTTTCCCAACCTTTTTCCCAACCTTTTTCCCAACCTTTTTTTACTAATCTTTTATCCCTTTCTGAAAGTTTATATTTTTTCTTCCGTGAAGCTTTTTTCTTTCTCAATCTTTTTGTTTTGTTCTTCATACTTGTCTGGGTTTTTAGCTTTCATTTTCTACCTCGCTTTCTTCTTACTTAGTTTTTTCAATTCTCTATATTTTTCTAACTTTCTCATTTTTGTAAACTATAAGTAAAGAAAAAACTATAACTTTGTGGATAGAGACATTTATCTTCTTTAAAATAATTAAATGGCTAAATGAGCAAAGTTTTAAAATAATAAAAATGCTATGAATATGCGTTAAAAATCCACATGCGTTTAAAATTGTCATTTGATGTCACCTCCGTTTCACGGGTCTCACGTCTGTTGCTTCCTGTACTCCAAAGTCGCGACATCCACGGACGTGGCAGGTTAAAGGAGAAACTCTAAAAGTGCTATGCTTTGAAGCTAGGACACTGTTCCTCCTTGGAGTAAACATGCTAGGTAACAGCTAGTTAATAAAAGCATTGCTTATAAAAGTAAAATTACTTATCCTGAATGTGCTAAGATTTAATACACTAACATTAACAAATTCGACGCTTAAAACGTCAACGCATCTTCAACACTAAACAACTCGACCAAACCTTCCTTCATTTTCACTCATTAATAATAATGGCTGACAAGCGTGACACTTGTGCTGGTGACATGAGCTTTAATCACATTAAAGTTTCTTTAAAAATATGTTTTGAGGAAAATATTATGTCAACTCTAATTTTAATGTATTTTTGATTATTTATTATACATTTAAATATATTTAAAGTAATAACATCAAGGATTAAATTTGGGATTTGCAAAATGTCTGGGTGATGGCATTCCACGGACGTGACTTTTCACAGTCTGTAGAACATTATTTACTCACTGAAAATACTATTTTGGATTTGTTTTGATCAGTTTAACATTGTCAAAGCTGCAAATTTATTATTTGTAATAATAAATTTGCTAAAAGTAAAAATACTATTAACTTGAAAGAAAAAGTTAATGGTGACAGTACATTGCTAACTTTTAGGAAAATAAGCCATTACATAAATATTTAAGTAGAAGACAAAAAAAAAAAGCCAAGAAAAATATTCCAAATCGTTTTGACTAGCTAAAACTAGTTGCTAAAAGTAAGTGCAGTCGATTGCGTCAGTAATTCAAAAATCGGAACAATCGTTGATAATGAATCTTATAGCAAGTTAAATCACTTCAGCATCAACGGAAATGATATATTTTACATTAGCGATGCAAAATATACTCCATCTATATTTAAATACAAAAAAAAAAATAAAAGTTTCAAGTTCACTCCTAACATTTTAAGTACATTTAGTGCCCCAAGTATTGAGGGCATGTTCTACGCGTCTTTAAATAGGTCAGACGTGCATAATCAGACAGGACCTTGAGATAAAGGGTCATGAAAATTGTTTATTTCTGCAGAATCAGACAAGTCTCTTCCTCGATTCTATTTTTAGACATGCAAAACCAGACAGATTGCGAACGAGTATTGAACGAGTATTGAACAATCACAGCACATTATTATTACGTCAGTTTGCTAAATATAGCAACACAGTCAACCATTACAACTTTTAAAATGGCGGCGCATATTGCAAATGCTGATATTAATATTGTTGATTGCAAATCTAACCTAAATAATTTACATTACTATAAACTTTACAGCATAAACGCGCAGAGTGCAAGCCTTTGCAGATTTTAGAGCCGAGAAATGCAATGTAGCATAGAGCTATGACTAAATTGTTGGAAAAGTTCTTCCCTCCCCACCTCCTTGGTTCCCTCTATAATAATTGGATCTGGGACTTCACAATAAACTGCTCAGGGATAACATTACTGTAACATAACCTTAATGAAACCCTAACATGACAAGAAAATCCTGATGTAACCCTGACCAAACCTTAACCTAACCCTATTCAAACAGTAGTAACTTACTCTAATCAAACCATCACCACTCTTTAGCCTCACCATAACCCTAACCTGATTATAAAAATAATTTTGTTAAATTTTATTTTATAGAACTTTATTATTATACTTTTATGTAGGCACCAAGTGAATGTGAATGAGAATTTGATTGATGTAACACCGACGTGCAAACATAAACATGAAGTCAAAAAGCGACCAAAGACAAAATATACTCTCGAGGGTCAGAATGCCAAGAAATGCTCTGCTTTATTATGTTCACTTGTTTGCAATAATAATGTTTTGTCATTCCGTCGTGAGCTTTTCACAACAAATAATAAGGTGCAGCAGGACAACCACATTCTACTAAATATCAAAGTGACCTCTGCCAAAAGAATGCGGACGAGATTTTACCAAAGGGTATTTTTACAAGACTTACTCGACTAACTATTTCATTAAAACAAATCGTGTTTGTCAAAACGCCTTTCTAAAAATCATTTATCCAATCGGTAGAAATCGCATTAATGGTGTAATAAACGTCATGTTGAAAATCGGCGATGTGCCACTGAAGGCCGTGGTGGGGATCGCATAGGTGAAAAGAAAGAATCTCGAAAAATGAGTGTTATTCAATTTATCAAAAAACTTTGAGCAACAGAAAGCCACTATCAGAAAAAGAAAAGTGTAAGATTATATTTGCCAATTAAATTGAAAAATATAACCAATTTATGGAAAATCTACAATTCAACCATTTGAGCTACAGACCTAAACGTTGGTTATAGTTTTTTCAGAAGAATTTTCAGACAAGAGTTCAAAATAGGATTTTCCTCGCCTGCATGTGATACCTGTACAACTTGTGGCAGCCTTAGAAATTAGCTACGAGAAATTTAAACAAATTCAATCCTTACCACGCTTGACGTATCAGGAACCATTTTATTCTTGTCAGTTGTCATTATACAACTTTGGGTTACATGATCAGGTATCTCTGAAGAATTATTCATATACGTGGATGGAAAATGAAGCATCTCATGGTTCAAACGAAATTTCTAGCGCTGTTTTCCATTTTTTGAAAAAAATTGTTCAAGAAAGTGAATTATTTGAAAGTACGATTAAGACTGTTAGCTTGGTGAGTGATGGCTGTGGAGGTCAGACAAAGACAACATTGTGGTTGGTATGGCTGTATCATGGCTTGCAGAAGCACCAACAAAGATTGGTTCCATTAAACTTCTCTTTCCAGTACGTGGGCACTCATTCGTTTTTTGAGATCGCTTATTTGGAAGAATCGAAAAGGAGTTGAAAACCAACAACACAATATTGGAACCTAAAGGATTTCATGAAATATTTAGCCACCATTGTGACAAGGTTTCCACATTGGAACCGACTGGTTTTGTGATGACTGGAAGACAGCAACAAGTGCTATCTACAAACCGGTGAAAAATATTCATGAAGGAAAAAGAATTATTGCAACAAGAACATACAGTGGAAATAAAATGCCTTTGATTAATGCTCGATATGAGTCCAGCTACAAATGTGACGTGGACACTCCATTCAATCTCTTAGAGAAACGGTAAAAAAACATTCAAACATCGTGTTAACCGCTTGCCATCATCCAGGCCAATCAACCCTAAGAAGTTGAAGGATATTCATTAACTTCTTCATGTAGCTTTCGGTGCAAAATGAAAAGATCTTCCAGGTGTCGAAGTATACCAAATTTAGAAACATCTACCAATGCAGTCGATGATACAAGGTCAGGAAAAGAGTGCGACTGTGCGGATATTGACATTGCATTTCGGATATAAACAGTAATAGGTTATGTTAAAATGGCCAGCTTGGTGATGGATCTGTGTAAATAATAATAGACATTTTCAACTTTGATTTTTCATAGTTACATTATTTTCTAGAATTATAAAACAAATTATTTTATTTTCACAAATTTCTGTTGTTATTGATGGACAATATTCCAGACATGGATGTTTTAAAAACTGATTTTTTGGAAAAAGTTACTCTAAAGTTACTATTTTTATCATAACTTTCCTTTTTGGAAATAAAAGAAATGACACAATATGAAAAGATTACTTTAAGTATTGATTTGGCTTTCATTTTGATTGAAAGATAAAAATGAATGTTAATTTTGGACAAAAGTAAATTTACGAAATTACCGATAAGCATGCAAAAGCAGATAAGTCCCAAAATATAAAGTATAGGGACAGGAAACAAGTCTACTAATATGTGTAAACTTTCTACTGTGTAGTGTGGTCTAATATTACATAAGAATAATGCGATCAATCATCATTCAGATCTTCGTTGAAATCATGTTTTTTATTTTTCTCATTTTACCATAATTTTTTCATTTGTAAAAATTTTTTCATGAGTGGACTTGTCTGATTTTGCAGGTTCACTCTTCAAATACACGTTTAGATATTACGCTCAATACCAATGTAAGTTGTTTTAAAGACATTTTACGTTACACGTATACAATAAGCGTTATATACATATTTGTACCAACAATGTAAACTCTGTCCTTCAATTATTTTTTTTATAACATTTTCGCTTCCAACAAGGCTGTAAGCAAGCACTAATTAGAGTTGGAAGTTACTGGAAGAGAAAAGGTAAAGATTGTAGAGCAAAATAAAGATTGACAGACTTAAAAGATTGCAAATTATATGAATCAGGAAAGCAAGATAAAAGAAGCGAATTCCAAAGAACTGATGTTCGAGGAAAAAAACTAGAAGAATAATAGTTTTTGGAGCATTTAGAAACAGTCATAGAAAAAGGATGAGACTTAGTTGAATAACGAGTAACAAGAGAATGAGTTTTAGTAGGTGGCACAAGAGACTCTTTAGAGCAGTACTCATTATAGTATTTGGTGAGAAGAGAAAGAGAAGCGATATTACAACGATGTGATAATGGTTTTGAAAGTCGGCGGCAAGAGCAGGTCCAACTATGTTTACAATGCGTTATTGCACCTTGTCTAAAAGAGAAAGGGCATCATTAGAAGATCCGCCCCAGATATGGCAACAGTATTCCATACAAGGATGGATTTGAGATTTATTGGGATAGAGAATAGAACCCGGAGGAAGAAAGCGTCGAGCTCAATATAGAGATGCAACCTTAGCGGATGCTAATTTTGAAACGGATTTGATACACGGTTTCCAAGAAAGATCGGAAGTAAAAGTTAATCCTAGAAGATGAAGGGTAGATGACTCATCAAATACATCACCATTCATAAATATAGGAAGATCTAGATTATTGCGATAATGATTGGCTAAAAAAATTGAGTTTTATCTGAACTAAAGTTTACCAGCCACTGTGAGCCCCATGCTGTAGCAGAGGTGAGATCCTTTTCAAGCTCAAATGCCCCCTCCATGCAATCAGAGAATGTTGGCTATTGATGGTTACAAAAATATATTGTAATTCTCCTAAGGGTTTGTCCTTAAAGTACATACGCTTTTATTTTGACCCATCCCCCTTACCCTTACCCTCCCCCCTCCTTTTGCTGTACGCTTTTTTGAGTACCCCCACTCCCACTTCCCTAAAAATGCCTAACTTTTTAAACTACATACCTAACATTTAATAATACTTTTTTTTTAAGTTAGTGTCACCCTACTTTTATAATTGATTGCTGCCCCCCCCCCTAATCTCATCTGCATCATTTGCAGGCACCTCTCTCCCACCCGAGCGTACGTACTTTATCGACTTTTCTTTGTGCGTTTTGTTATTGACGAAATCTAGGTGTTACATAACATCTCAAAAGGTAGCTTTTCATGAATAGCGTACAGAATATATTTTGGAATACACAACGGTGACCAAGAGAAACTATTCACCCCTCATGTGAAATGTTGAACGTGTCGCAGGATGTTTTGATGAATGAATGATCTTTCGCCGTTCAACGAGTATAGACAGAAGCGAAGAACCATTACGATCACTGTTACTTATTTATAACTGATATTAAAATATATAGAAAAGCTTAAAAGAGACAAGCTCTTCAATATCAAGACATACCATCATCTAGAGCACCTGTCCCGCATAATTATAATCTACCAGTACCACAATTACAACAAAATGTAATTATTTTTATTTTTAACTTTATTTTTTTTAAAAAACTGTATTACTTGACTTTTATTACACAGGCAAAAGATTTAAAGTAATTTTAAGCCATTATTGATCAAAAATTGATTACATTTAAATATTGGTGGGTAAGGTAAAAAAAAAAATAATTTTTTAAATTCCAGCTAATTTCAAAGAGCTTGCACAAACGGAAAATATAAACCAGTTTTGTAATTATATACAAGTTTTTTTTTACTTATTTTTTTCTTTCAAATTATTACTTCTTATAAACATGACAAAATGTTATTGCTATTATCTCTCCCTACACTAACCAACGCGCTGGAAATGTTTTGTATTGAAAATTTATTGCACCATGCTTGAAATGTTTCGTATTGAAAATTTATTGCACCATGCTTGAAATGTTTCGTATTGAAAATTTATTGCACCATGCTTGAAATGTTTCGTATTGAAAATTTATTTCACCATGATGAAACTATATAGTATTTTTTAAACTAATGCTTGTCACAATACCATTTAAACATTATGTTCTGAATGCGAAACCTTTAGTACCTGCTTAGTAGTTCAGAAAGTTTATGAACTGTAAAAGTTGACTGTTATAGTTTGAATACAGGTAACATTGATCATTGTATATACTTTATATTAGTTTATTGAATAATAAATTGATATAAAGTATATACAATGGTCTACAAAATAAAAAACCACCATTAAATTACTCTACAATAAAGATAAAATGGCCATATGTATATATAAATATACATATGGCCATTATATCTTTATATATATATATATACATATATATATATATATACATGTATATATATATATATATATATATATATATATATATATATATATATATATATATATATATATATATATATATATATATATATATACATATAAAACGATAAAAGGTATACGCCAATTCATAGAGTTTATTTAAGTCGAATAAATTTGTGAAATTCTAATCGAGTTTATGATTGATATGATGATCTGTTTCAGCACACTTGCGGAATACATGATGCAGTTCGCATAATTATGCCACTAAATGTGGTAAAATATTTGATTTGTAAAAAAACTAGTTCTGACTAGTTTTTTTACAGATCAAAATATTTTAAAGTTGAAATTTTTTACGAATCAAAATCGTTTTTAAAGTCTTTCACGGGGAGAAATTTTTTTGTTCCATATATTTTATGGTTTGGTAAAACCAGGTCAATAAAAATATTTTTATTGATAAATCAATACTTCTTTCTTAGCAAAATAAATTTTTTTCTCTTTCAATTCAAACAACTTTCATATTAAATTTTTTTTTTTAACACATAGCTTATGTTCTCAGCGTTTGACTTCTAGTAATGGGATTTGAAAATTTTTAATCGCAATGTTTAACCGTAATTTCAAGATACATATTTTATTTCCCTTTTTATCCTTTTCAAATGTAAATGGTGCATTTTCTACCATTAAGTCATGACCAAATATTTTTTAGCACTACTCTTTGTAAAAAATGTGATGCTGTATTTATATTAAAGCTCTTCAGCCACCTTTAACAAATAAAAAGTATGCACAGATCTGCTTTCATTATCACCTTGTTGGCTGTACTAATTGCTACTGTTTCAGTATTAAGATTATTCAATTTTAGCTCCTTTGTCTTTGCTTGAAATCAATATCACAGCCTTGATGAGTAACATTGCAGTGAAAATAAAACTGGTTAAAAAAAAGATTTATGAAAATTAACATCTATCTAATTTATAGTTATTATAAATTGGGTTAAAATTAAAAAAGATATAAAATATGATGATGGAGCCAATTTAGAAGAAAATGAAGATGTTGCTGGAGAAAAATGTTTTTTGTGATATTGACTTATTAATGCAAATGTTCATATTTTTAATATATAAAGCATAATCTTTCATTGCATTGAACTTTTTTTTACATTTACATTCAACATTTGACATATTTAAAAGAGAGTTTTTTTTGACACCAATAAGGTCAGCAAATTTTTATGTAATATAAGCTCTATACATTTTGGACATAATGATTCATTGAGTTCGTTTACTTTTATATTTACTACTAAGCTTTGTTTGTATTTTTTTAAATTTACTGGTTGTTTTGGAATTTTACCCCATTAATTGCACTGATAATTATTTACACATAAATTACACTGACAGAGTTGTAAATGAGGAATAAGATCATATTTTAATACATTAACAATCATTGAAAATTACCAGACTTCATCATCAATACCAGAGTGATCAATAAGTTTTTTATTTTGTAATTTAGCAATATTTAGACCTTTACTGAGTTATTTTACCTCATGACAACAACAGGATTCATCACAATGAGGCTTTTAGTTTATACTTTAATAAAGTGTTGTTGATGCCATTCTTTTAATAAAATTTTTCATGGTTTTATAACATTTATTGCACGTTTCATTCAAAAAACATTTTATCATCTTATCTGACAGCATGGCATGCTGTCATGCTGTCAGCAACATCTTTTCAATTTAATTTTTTTGATTTTTATTCTAGAATATACTTTCCGGGGGTAAAGTTTCTCCGAGTACATACTTTCCGAAGGTACATAAATGTGGTAGGGACATTTGTCACGCCACTTCGGCGTCGAACTTTGAACCTCTTGGTTTTGATCCAGAACTCTAACAACTGCGTCACGGCTACGATGAAAAAGAATAAATTGATTCATTAATATGGATTCATAAATTGATTCGTTAAATTTACATAACTATTAGTTAACTATTTTAAAAATTGATTTAACATCAATTTTTAAAATAGTTAACTATTAGTTATGTAAATTTAACGAATATGAGAAGGTATAACAATTTTACGTAATAATTTATTTTTTTAGTTATAATTTATTTATTTTTAGAAGCACACGGTGGTAAATTTACCTTAAAAATCTCCCACTCCATTTTATTCCAAAATAGCATGTCTTCCGCAAATTTTTCCCCGTTTTTTTTGAAACTTAGTAAAAATATTAAAAAACAAGATTACTTTAAATATATTAATTAGGCAGATACAAAGCGAAATTTGATGGAGTTTTTCAAAAAAAGTTTTCAGAAAAGAGAACACACGACTTTCATCGTGTGTTCTCTTTTCTGAAAACATTGTTTTTATCGTACTGTATCAATTTTAGAATCAAGAGTGGTATTCGTAGCTTAAATTCCTTCAACAAAAAAGTCTAAAAACAAACTTTTATTTTAATAACTTTAAAAGTGCGTGTTTTGAGTTTATAACTTGTATTTTTAAGTATTATAACAAGCTAAGATTCTCAAAAATGTAGCAAAAAACAATTACTTTTTAATGTTTTTATTACAAAATATGTTATTTAGTTTTGAGTATATACTAGTCATTCGCCAAGTTCTTTAGAAAATGGCTGAGAGCCTATATACTGCAAATATAGGACGACTAAATAAGCGCGAGTTTCATATGTGCGAACTGGCATAAGTGCAAATGACAGTTCGCACTTATGCCAATGCTTGCAAATTTGTTTGGTACACTTATGTCAAAATATGTACAAATATGAGTTTTGATTCTCATACTGACTTTATATTTTATATTCTCATATATGCCAGAGCAAACATTTTTTTATCTCTAAATTTGCATAAATTTTGAGTCAGCCGCTTTTCACTCATACCTACTCCTAAAAAACGGTTTCTTACTTTCCAATCTGTGCTGCTGAGTCTAAAATATTTAATGCGCAACAAGTTCCATCTCAACGTGCAAAATAAAAACTTTTTACGTACATTGTTAATTAGTTACTTTTCAAATCTGACATCTCAAAACAGTCAGCACTTTCTTTAAAGAACTTTCAACCAGTACAAAAATTTTGCTTTGAGACAAAAATTGATGGAATATACCGCTAAAATAGACAGCCAGATAAAAAATAGACAGCCAGAAAAAAAAAGGAAAATTTTAACACATATTTGGTTGTAACCAACAAGTGAAATATAGAAATCTTTTTCTTTGCGCTTTCTAGATATCGGATTAATTAATTAATTCTACCCGTAGCTTACATCTACCCCTATGTTGAAAAATGTTCTTAAAAAAAACTTTATAACATTTTTTTTTTTTTTTATAGCATTGAAAAAAAGGTTTAAGCATTACTTTAAAAATAAAAATTATTTTCAAACAATCTTTTTTAAGCATTTTATTTAGTATTTATATAGAATTTACTTTTGAATGAATTTTATGATTTTAAGACAATGTTTTTATAATGAGTTCAAAAAATATATTACATAATATTGAAAATAAAATACGTTTTCATTTTTTTTTTAATTATAAAAATATCATGATTTTAATTAAATTAGATCTTCGCTGTTTAATATAAATAATAGCTTTTTAATTTGATGGTAATATATTTGCCTGATACTAATTTACGTAATGAAAGTAGAGAATATACACATTATCAATATTAAACTAAACGTTTTCTTTCCATTTATATTAACATTTACAATAGCTTACCAGTGGTATTCTTTGCCGCCTCTAACAATTACGTTATGAACGCCTTCGCATAGTAACAAGATTAAACAAATAAATAAAAACCATAAATTTGAATTCTTTTCCTGTTTTGAAATTATCCAAATGCATATAAATCCGTGACCAAAAAATATTAATCTTGGAACAAAAGCTTTTAAAAAAGTAGATATTTTTAACTTTTTTTTTTCCATGTGCATATCTTCGATTCGAAAAATAAAGACTGTTCAGTTTTGTTAAAATTTTTGTTAAAATTGTTCAAATCTTTATTTAATTCGTTTCCAGCTCATTAAAAATTTTATTTATTTGAGTTTCAATGACATTACTTGAAAACTATTCAATTTAACTGCTTAAAAGTAATCAGTTAAAAAGTTATTTTTACATGAATAAATAATAAACGTCATGAAAATTCACTAAACAAATCTAATTAAGTAATAATATAGACTAATGACAAATGCTAAACTTCAAATATATTTTATATATCTATATTTAAAAAACAATTTGCTCCGTAAAGTTGAGTACTCTATTCAAGTCGACATCACGATGGGAAAAATAAATATGAACTATTTAAGAAAAAAAAACACAAAAGTAAAAAACGGACAAAAAACTCAAATTAGAAAATGAATATTTAAAAATTAAAAACCATGCTAAAGTATTCAAAGTAAAGCCGTGCATATAATTTTAAAGTATTAACATTCTAAAGTATTTGCATGCCGATAATTTATTACAAATTAGATAAAACTGAATCAGTTTTCTTGCTTAACGAACTCCCAAGCAAACATGTCTTTTTCGGACCACCGTTTGAAATGCCGCTACTGGCATTTTGATAGTGGTCTATAGTTTGGTTTTCCAACAAAATGCCGGCAGAGGCTTGTGAATGTTGGACCGATAATATTTTAATACAGAATGCCGACGTTGCCAACGCAGCAAGCTACGGACCACAATCAAAATGCCAGCATTTCAGCTGGCATTTCAGAAGGCGGTCGGATAAAGGCATGTTTGCTAGGCATTGAATAATTAGGCAACACTAACATTGGACCGCCATGCTAGCATGGTGATCCAACGTTTGTGTGGCCTAAAGTGAAAAATGTATATTTGCGGTAGTGACAAATTTAAACCGGCTCATTAAAAACAAAATTATTATCTAAATAAAAGTCATATATTAGATAAAACGCTTTTCTAGTGCGAGTTTTTACCTTATTTTTAATATAATATAATCCAATATTTATTTTTGTCTGCGCAATAATATTACGTACATAATTATAGTTTATTTTTTGTCAGTCGATTATTTAAATGAAAGTATATTGTTATTTTAATAATAATATTAAAAACTTACCGTTTCAATTAGTTGATTAAACGTTTAATTTAAAAAAAATTTTGTCCCACGTTTTTCGTAGTCTCCTAAAAGTTAGCGTACTTAAGGAGGGCTTTGTAGAATAACTTTTTAGTATTCGTTATCAACATAAATTATTTTTAGAAAGAAGAATAGTTGAATAATTAGTTTGATTTGGTTTTAACTATACTCACTTGATTTATTAACGAGTTGTCAGAGTTGTGGTCGTACTTGTGTGGTGAAGTCCAGGGTATAGTCTTTTTTATTTCTATCCAATTTTTTTGTTTAAGTTTTTCATTTATCTGTGCACCTGCTAAACCTTTTTTGAAAAATATTTTGTAACAGTTACCCTATTTCTTGCAACACGTTTGTTACCTAATTTACATTTTCCCTAATGTTAGCGCGGGAGACATAGGGGTCTATTGATTAATTTTATATGTTTTTTCTATATATATATATCATTCATAATAACAATATTTTACTTATGCCATAAGTTGGTATTATAAACCTTGGTATTTTATAATAAATAAAGTTAAAAATTTTTAAAATAAAGTTAAAAATTTGTAAACTCAAAAAAAATTGTTTTCTTAATACGACTTTTAGTAAATAATAAAATAACACTATTTTATATTTCATTTAGAAATAAAATGGAGATAGAAAATAAAGGTTTCACATAGTATTTCATATCATACTCATAATATGAATTTTAAATGAATAAACTAGCTATGAATCATATCTAATTTGAAGATTGTCTTTATTTGATAAGAAATGTCTTTATGAGGAAGTTATTTCAATATAAATTTGTTAAACTGTTTTTAAATTATTATTTGGCCATTGTCAACACTTTTATGCATAACTTTAATATTTTTTTTGCTGTTTTAGAAGCTAAAAATTACAGTGAAATGGCGTCAGCCTACAACATCAGTTAGTTACTTTCTCAATTCAATAGTTTTGTAGTTATTATGTAGATACTATTATAATCTATGTTCAATGCATATATCTATATGTATATATATATATATATATATATATATATATATATATATATATATATATATATATATATATATATATATATATATATATATATATATATATAAATATATATATATATATATATATATATATATATATATATATATATATATATATATAAACATATATATATATATATATATATATATATATATATATATATATATATATATATATATATATATATATATATATATATATATATACATATATATATATATATATATATATATATATATATATATATATTTATATATATATATATATATATTATATATATATATATATATATATATATATATATATATATATATATATATATATATATATATATATATATATATATATATATGTATATATATATACACTTTCAACGAGATTAACGCACACTTGCGTTAATCTATATATGTATATATATATATATATATATATATATATATATATATATATATATATACTAGCTGGAGTTACCCGGCGTTGCCCGCGCCAATATTTAAACTGGCTTACCTGATATCTGTACACAAGAGTGGGCCCAAAAATGGGCCCAAAAAATGGTCCCCACTGACCCCGGGGGTCGGGGTACGGGGTCAAAACCCAACTAAGAGCCTTCTCCCCCTCGAGGACTACCCTCATGCCAAATTTCATTGAGATCGGTCCGGCGGTTTGGATTTCTATAGAGAACAAACAAACAAACAAACACACACACAAACATACATTGCCCTTTATATATATAGCTGGAGTTACCCGGCGTTGCCCGGGCCAATATTTAAACTGGCTTATCTGTATCTGTACACATAAATCTCTGGCTGACCTGATATCTGTACACATAAATCGGCCCAAAAATGGGCCCAAAAAATGGTCCCCCTGACCCCGGGGTCAGGGGAGCCCATTTTTAGGCCCCCTTGACCCCGGGGGTCGGGGTACGGGGTCAAAACCCAGCTAAGAACCTTCTCCCCCTCGAGGACTACCCCCATGCCAAATTTCATCGAGATCGGTCCCGCGGTTTGGATTTCTATAGAGAACAAACAAACAAACACACACACAAACACACATTGCCCTTTATATATATAGCTGGAGTTACCCGGCGTTGCCCGGGCCAATATTTAAACTGGCTTACCTGATGTCTGTACACAAAAATGGGCCCAAAAAATGGTCCCCTTGACCCCGGGGTCAGGGGGCCTATTTTTAGGCCCCCCTGACCCCGGAGGTCGGGGTACGGGGTCAAAACCCAGCTAAGAACCATCTCCCCCTCGAGGACTACCCCCATGCCAAATTTCATCGAGATCGGTCCGGCGGTTTGGATTTCTATAGAGAACAAACAAACACACACACACACACACACATTGCCCTTTATATATATAGAAGATTAAGAAGAAGAAGATAAGATAGCTGGAGTTACCCGGCGTTGCCCGGGCCAATATTTCAACTGGCTTACCTGATATCTGTACACAAAAATGGGCCCAAAAATGGGCCCAAAAAATGGTCATCCCTGACTTTGGGGTCAGGGGGGCTTATTTTTGGGCCCCCTTGACCCCGGGGATCGGGGTACGGGGTCAAAACCCTGCTAAGAAACTTCTCCCCCTCGAGGACTACCCCTATGCCAAATTTCATTGAGATCGGTCCGGCGGTTTGGACTTCTATAGAGAACAAACAAACAAACACACACACACACATTGCCCTTTATATATATATAGTAGATATATATATATATATATGTATATATATGTAGATACTATTATAATATATGTTCAATGCATATATCTATATGTAAATATATACATATATACACATATATATAAATAAATATATATATATATATATATATATATATATATATATATATATATATATATATATATATATATATATATATATATATATATATATATATATGTATATATATATATATATATATACACTTTCAACGAGATTAACGCACACTTTCAACGACATAAGACGTTTTTAATGCTGCTAAAATAAGTTTTTATATTTTGAAATAGTTCGAAAATGGAAAATCTTTAACAATTGTACAAGAATTTTTGGAATATTAAGAAACCACTCTACTAAAAACTTTTGGAAATAGATTTGATAAATTAGAAGAAAAATTCTACAACGAAATTGAAAAATTAAAAAACGAAAACGCTTTACTGAAGAGAGAAATCGCTGAAGTTACTAAAGCAATAAATTTTCGGAATGAATATTATGAACAAGTCGTTTAGGAATAGGGATTGCAATCCCCGGATCCCGTATCCCGGGATCCCGGGATCCCTGACGTTTTTGAGTCCCGAAAATCCCGGGATTCTAAACACAAAATCCCGGGATTTTCGGGATTATTGCAGGATTGAACTAATTAAATTATTTTGTAAAACAAAATGTTCAAAGTTGGTAACTATACTGAATTATAACGAGTTATATAATGCTGCTTTGCAGGTTTATCCTGTTTATGCTTTATCCTTTCGATAAATGGAACAAATTTTTTAATAGACCATGGAGTTCGGGAGTTTATCATTGAAAAAAGTTTCACAAACACAAATTAAGGCAGGTTTGTTTGACTATTGTATAAAAAACAATCGTTAAGTTTGTTGGCAAGACTTCTATTCCACCGATGATCGAACCTGAGGGGGCATTTTCTGCAGCTGGGTATTTGGGAAGTAAAATAAGGAGTAGGCTAAATGACCAAACCTTAAATGTTCTACTATTCCTCCGGGCATATTTTCAGACAAAAAAAGAAAGTTTGTAAATAAAATATGCATTTAATATGAATTGTTTTTTTGTTTTACATTTATTATTTAGCTACCATTTATTTATAAATATAAAATAAAGATTTTCTTTAATTTTTGTCTCTCGATATTAACAAACAACTTATTATGTTATTTTCTACAAAGTAGCTTGTTGCTACAGCAGCTACATCGGTAGCCAAATTTAAGAAAATTTATGTATACAAATTTTTTTTGAAATTTTGATTGTTAAGTTACTTTAGTCAAATACACTTTAAATGTTCAAATGTTATTTACATATCCAATTATTTGATGAAGGTTATTCTGTATAGTCTGTAATCTTAAAACATAATATGGAAGGTACCATATTTATATTACTGCACTATTTTAAGATCTTTATATACACCTGCTACCTGTTACACAATTAAAACAATTTAAGGCGCCATAGAAAATTAATTTAAGTCATTAAGGCATAATGAAATGAAATAAAAAATTGATAAAATCAAAAAGTATATTCATATATGCAGTATTAAGTTCTGTTTTTTAGCAAATATCTCACATTATATAAAATCCCGGGATCCCGGAATCCCGGGATTTTATTCACTTCAATCCCGAAATCCCGGGATCGTAATTCATGCCCGGGATTGCAATCTCTATTTAGGAATCAAATTAATAAAAAGTAAAACTCAATAATTATAACAAAGACAACGTGAATCTAAAATGCACCAAAATTATTCAAGAAAAAATGGCAGAATTAGAAGATAGGAGTAGGCGGAACAATCTTCGTTTTGATGGCTTTAATGATTGAGAAGAAGAAACTTGGAATCATCTTTGAAAAGACATACAACTACCCAATTTCAAATAATGTACTATATAAAAATCAATTCGTCTTTGAAAAAAATACTTCAACTGAATAAGCCATTATTCAGTTTACACGTGAAATCTCAAATTCTTCTGCTAAATCACAATATACAATTGGTATTTTCGTCGATTTATCAAGTCAATCATGATATCTTACTTAAAAAACTTGAGTTCTACGGAATAACTGGTAAATTGACAAACTTTTTTTAAATGTGAATAAAGAACTTATAAAAGTTTCTACGTGGTTTAAATGCAACAAACTAACCTTAAATACTGACAAAACAAAGTGGATCCTTTTCCATTCCTCAACAAAAAAATATTTTTTGCCTAATGATTTACCTAAACTTTATATTGATGAAGTAGAAATAAAAAAAGATTCCGTTTTAAAATTCCTAGGTATTTATCTTGACGAAAATATGACATGGGAAACTCATATTGATTATATATTAACAAATGTTGCAAAAAGTATTGGAATCCTCTCAAAGGCCAAAAGTTATTTAAATAAAAATAATTTAAAACAATTATACTACTCATTTATTCATAGCTATATAAACTGTGCAAATATTGTCTGGGAAAGTACAGGTAAAAGTAAACTGCAATGTCTTTACCGCCATCAGAAACATGCAATGCGAATAATATATTTTTTAAATCGTTTTTCAAATACAAAACCTTTATTCAAAGATATGAATGTATTAAACGTTTTCGAACTTAACTTCTATAATATTTCATGTTTTACGTTTTGTTCTATGAACAACCCTTTATTATATGTTTTTAAAGATCTATTTACCTTGAAAGTAAAGAATAAATATAGTTTGCGATGATTTAGATGATTTAATTTTGTAGTATTTAGTCATTTACTATTAGTTTCACTTACTATGATGGAGACATTTAAAGAGGAAAGAGCGAGTGCAAGGCTTCACAATATAGATAGTGAAGAATTAATGAGTATGTTTAGTGATGAAAAAGTATGGGCTCCTTATGCAACAATTTGCTATATCTCTTCCAAACTAAGATTTAAAAAAATAGGACAGTCAACTATTTAGACACTCTAAATCTAAGCTTAAGAGAAAAGATTGTTAAATGGTCAATTAATGAGGCACGTAAAAACAGATTTTCAAATCGACTGCATTGATCTAATGTAAGAGATGAGATTTGTTAAAGACAAAAAGTCAAGCGCCAAAAAATGGATGAAAAAAAAAAAAAATGAAAGTTAGAGCGCGAGCTATCCAAACTAAATTTTGACGAAATTATAAATACATATCAGCACTTGTCCAATGACTAACTATTTGATTTAGAAGATGTCATGTCAGATAGAATAGTTGGGAAGAAATTAGAACATGAATAATCCAAAAAAAAGCAAAACTGTTTTATAAAGCGGCAGAGTAGAAAAAGTTAGTAAAAGAAAAAATAACTTCTTACAGGAAAGATGATGAAACTGATATTGAAGCTGTTGACTATTGCATGAAAAAGATCCAGCTTGCTGCGGATGTTGTTTCCGGTGAGTTAAAATGTTATTAATTTAATAACACTGCAAGTGTGACTTCCCAAAAATGTATTGCAAGTGTTTTGACTTGCCTAAATAATAGAGCAAGTGTTGTGTCTTGTTAAATTTTTTGATAGGCGGCTCTGGCTTACCTTCACGTGGTGTATATCGTTAAAAATGATTATCGTATATAATCGTTTTTAACGGTACTATAATGATTTTAGTATAATGAATATATTAAAAATATAGTTTCATTCCTGCAAATAATCATTTTAATCAGTCACTAAAAGCCAAGACCAAACTATATTTAAAAATAATAATTTATAATTATCTTTAAAATAGTTATAATTTTTTTTTTTTTTACATTAACATTTTATTTATTCTTTATTTTGAAACAAGAAATTTTGTTTGTAAACCAAACAAAATGGCTCGCTCTTTAACCATACTGTATGGTCCTTACTTCTGTCAATGTATTAATCACATGTTATACTTGGTTATAAGGATGACATGTTTTTTACAGTCAATTGGCTCATAATTATTGCCCCACTATAGTAGTTGTAGAGTTTTTTTAGTAATATATATCCAATTAAATAATAATTTTTGGTTAGAGGGAGGAGGAGGCATTTGAATGCCCCTTCCCTTATGACCAAGTATACAACACCACTAAATCATATAATCAAGTAAAATATCTTTTTATACTTTTTTGTTGTTATACTTTTCATTCTTTTCACAATGAACGAAATACCTAAATGATTAAAACGGTTTTTTTTAGGGTGTGTTAAAACATCAATGTCACATATATCACAAATCTAACATTCATCTCTTTTATTGGTCTGGTATAAATTTATAGCAATTTTTTTGAAGGAGAAATTAATATTTTCATAAACAAAAACTTTGTAATTAAAAAAGATAGGCTTTTTTGGATAGTATAGGTAGAGTAGCATGTCTCCCTCTGGTCCCCTGGTTGTGTCATGTGTTATTCCCCTGTTACACCCCAGAGTTGCCAGGGGCAGCATGTTAAATTAAAATTTTGTTTTTATTAATTAATATACAATACTTACAACTTTGTCATATTTTATTTTCATGTCTTTTTTTTTTAAAGTAGGCGTGAGGGTGTGTGGTGGCGGAATACGCCCTCCCATAAATCGATAAAATATCTGTTAAAACTTGTATAAAAAAATTGTTTCATTCAAACAAAAATGTTTCTTTCAAATAAAAATTTGTTTCACTTATTCAGGATAGTCGGGAGGGAGGGTTTGGACAAACGCCCCCTCGATTATGACTATGGATGCACCACTAATGTATCTTTTAAATTAGTAAAATATGTTATTTACTTCTTTGTTGTTGTACTTTAAATATTCAATCGGATATTTCAAGAATTGAAACATTTATTGATATTGTAATACTAAATCAATATCAACATATCTACAATGAGTTTTACGTTTATCTCCCATATTTGGTGGTTGCCTGGTATAAATTTATTTTTTAATTTATTTCCAATTTTATCATTTTTTTTTTAATTTACTATTCAATTTTTGAAAGCAGTAATTGCTATTATATCATCTTTTTTTTTTAGGTTGGGCGGGGGCATACGCTTCTTCCGAATTAGAAACACCACTTGTATATGTAAAATCTTATATAACAAAGTTTTAAATTGTATACTAGTTATACTCATTTTAGTAAAGATAAAAATATTTATAAATGAAGTCATTTTTGATACTAGGGTGTATCAAACCATCACCACTAACCCACCTCTATTGCTAACATACACCTCTCATATAGTTTGGTGGTTTAGTATAAATTTAAAACAACTAATTTGTATATTTATATTGTCTTAAAAAAGACTTCTTTTCTGAAAAAAGTGTTCAGTTTCATACGGGCAAGGTTGTTAGACAACAAACAGCAAACAGTAACCAGATATTTATTTTCCTTTTTTAAATCAGACAATAATATTATAATGATAATAAATATAATAATAATAATAATAAAAAATTTCATAACTTGATTGTAGTAAGTAAAAATAATTGCAAATAAGATAAATTGTATATAAAATAATATACTGTATATATAATAAAATAAATTAAAATAAATTTAAAAAATGTATAATAATTGTATATATAATAAAATAAATTGTAAATAGAAGTAAAAATAAAAAAAATAAAAAAATATATACACAATGTATATATATATATAAATAATAATAATATAATAATGAGTAAATTAATTATAAGTATTTAATAATAATAACTGAATGATTGATAAGGACGGTGTAACTCAAACAGAATTCTGATCAAAGGAGTGACGTCAGTTTTTAAATATAATATGATTAATAATAAGCACACACACGCAGAAAATACATAAACAAAGTAAACATACAAAAACCATACTTTGATGATAATATTAAAAAATAAACAAACAAAAAGTTAATGATAATAGTTGTAGTAATCATAATTAAAAAAAATAAGAGTATATTTTAAATATTTAGTGAAAATCATGTCAATAAGTTAGAATAAAATTGTTCTCAGAATTTTTCTAATTGATTTTATTTTAAATTAAGAAAAGTTGATAAAGGTGGTTGGAGTTGGAGTTTTTTGAACTCATTCACTATGCATACAAGACTTGTTCCATTCACAAATGCACTGATAGACAACATAATATTTACCATACTTCTGAGTTTTATATGATGGTACACTAAGTTTTCCGTTATATATGTTTCTATTAGAGTATGTATCTATTATTCTACTTTCTGTAAAAAAGTCTGTTATAGAAGAAGGTAAATTTTTATTAAGAGAGTCAAAATCAAAAAGAAGATTAGCAAGTTTTACAAACGCTGGAAAGAATTTTTAGTTTTTTGAAAGGTTCTGATGTTTCTGACTTGAAAGGTTGGAAGTTTATAATTTTTATAGATTGACGTTGAGAGGACATCAATTTTTTTATGTGATAATTACCATTTTGACCCCAAATTTGACAACAGTAACTAAGATCTGATAAAAATAATGCACAGTAATATTCGTTAGTGTGAATTTATCGACATAATGACGAATTATTGAAAGTGCGCCGTTAGCTCGAGTTAGTTTCTTGCCTAGCTCATCAATATGAATATTCCAAAAGAGATTGCAGTCAATCAAAACACCGAGATATTTAATAACTTTTGTAAGATATAACCGTTTATAATTAATTTGAATTTGAATTTTAGAATTGTTGTTTTGATTGTGTTTTTTTCTAGAAGATGAAAAAAAGATTAGTTCAATTTTTTTTGTGTTTAAACATATCAGGTTAGCATTTAACCAGTGAACAACACCTTTTAGATCCGAGTTTATGTTTTTACATAGAGAACTATACGATTTGTTAATATGCAATAGGTTTGTGTCATCAGCAAAAAGATGAATTTACGAGAAGCGAATAGAATTGTTTATGTCAATTAACATAAATTAAGAACAAAAGAGGACCAAGAACAGAAACTTAAGGAACACCGCTCTCAACAGATTTATTAGTAGAATTATAACCATTAATACTTACAAATTATTTCCGATCTGTAAGATAAGAGCGAAACCAGTCACTTACAACACCACGAATACTATCGTGTTCTAATTTAGAAATCAAAATGTATCAACGGTATCAAAAGGTTTTTGTAAATCTTTAAAAATACCACAAACAAAATGACCAGTGTCAAGAGCTTTCCTGATTTTTCAGTTATACTTATCAATGCATGGTAGGTAGAATGTTTTGAACGAAAACCAAATTGAAATTCATTTAAACAGTTAAAAGAGTTAAGAAAAGAGTGCACTCTAGAATACATAAGTTTTTTAAGAAGTTTACTAATGTCAGATGAAAAAGAAAATTTCTGTAGTGAGTACATAAAAGTTTAGAGCCGTTTTTAAATATTGGAACAACCCAAGATAATTTTAGAACATTCAGTAAATTTCCATTTACAAATGATATTTTAAATAGTTTAAAAAGACTGTTTGAAAATTCATAGTTAAAATCAATAAGAATGTTTTGGGAATGTTATTTAGGCCTATTGATTTTCTCGGCTTCAAATTATATATAAGAGATGAAACTTCAGGAATATTTGTTGGAGACTATGTAAATTTGGATGTTTAAGATATTTTATATAGTTTATGTAAGACTAATGAATATTGGATTTATGTTTTTGTGCGACATTTGTAAAAAAAGTGTTAAACTTTTCAGAGATAAGATTTTGTTCAGTTATATATGTTTCATTATTTTGTAAACAGTTGGGAGATGAGTGATTAGAGTTTTTGACATTTATTTAATTATTAATTCCTTTCCAAATTTGCAAAGATTTTTTACATTTTCTGTACTTTTTAAATACTTTTTTAAAGTACATTTTAAAATGCATTTTTTTACTGAGCTTAATTAAGGTAATTATCATGTATTTATATTGTTTAAAAGCAGTTTTAATTTGTTTATGTTCCTAATATCTTTTGATCTTAACTTTCTAAAAAAAAAAAGATTGCGTATTTGAATCAATTTTAAGATTCCCTTTGTAATCCAAGGGAACTTTTTTAAGTAGGGTGTATTGGAATTCATTATCTGTTGGCATATACTGAGTTTGTAATTTAATAGAAATTACAAGTTATAGCTCTATTCGTAACATTGATAAGAAGTATGTACTTTTGCCTCACAAACTACATATGCTGCACTTCTACATTTGCATTTTTTAAAGTTTTTTTGTTTATGTAATAAAATTAATTGTGAATTTAATATATTTTCAAATTATTTCTATAATAAATTTTTATTTTAGTTCAAATTATTATTTTTTTCTTAAAGTTTTAAAATACTTAGCTTTTCAGAAAGTTGTAGTTTAAGGTAAATTATTACAAGAAATAAATAAGCAATACATACCCCAGAAACCATTATTTCACGGTTCTTATATTTAGTTTAATTAAAAATTTTATTCAAAAACGTAGGTTCATTTTTTGCTACTATAAAATGTATTTTTAAACATTTATTACTTTTTTTTTCTTTCCATTTATATATAGTTTGAATCATAAATAGATATTTGTTTAGCAATATATTCATTCGACATTCTATTTAAATCTTTATTAATTTGTAGGGGTTGTAGTGTTTTTGATTTTTAGACAAAAACAATAGAATAATAAAAAATAACAATAAAATGAAATACATTGTTGTGTCATTTCTCAATGAAAAAGAATCACTGTATGTTATACCAAACATTTGCTTAGTAAATGATAATTCCTGCTATTGGCCACATCATGTTAGTGATGCAACAATTTAAAAATCTAGCAAAGATGCCAGATGATGCCAGATGACATGGTCAAAACATTAGTAGTTCTATTATGTATAACACTGGTAAATCTATTACTTTATATTTAATGGGTTTTTTTTCAAAAACTAATATATTTATATAATAAATCAATTAACAATCAATTCTTATTATTAAAAACAAAATCACCTCTTATTTATTCATCTATAAAATTAAATGAACTTATTATTCAGACACGTGAAAAAGCTTGTATAAAATTGGTTGTTGCACAAGAAACTTCTGATTTACTAACAGAAGATGAAGAACATTAAATACAAAGCCTCAAAAAAAAAAGGTTTATGTTTTTCTTGTTTTTGTTTTTTTATTTATGGGAATAATTTTAATGGTTTTTTCCCTATACTAGCTTTCTTACTCTATGATTGTTTATATGATTATATTTTAAACAAATTTTGTCTTGTTTTATCTAGTTTCACAAGAATTTATGCCCATTTTCTAAAATTAGAACTTAGTAAAAGAGAATTTCGTTAAACTTTTATTTCTAGAACAGTAATTTATTTGTCTGCATTAGTTGACCTTTTTTTTTAGAAAGAGGGATTAATGGTATTATGAAAACAAAAGTGATGATTCTAATAAATGTATTAACAGTTACAACCAAAGCAAAGGTATGATGACATGTTTATTAAAAAGACCAAGTCTACAAAGCTCTTAAAATACCATTGGCGATGCCAAATTAACATGTTGGAAATTATATACTTACTAATAGGGTTTCTTCTCCGGGTTTGTATACATTTTTACCAAATAACACAGATCAATTTTTTTTCAACTTCAAAAATACTGCATTTAATGTTGAGAATGTAACGCAACCTGTATTTTTTAAAAATACATTGAATTCTTCAGTTTTACCAACTGATATAACTTCATTATTAAATGTTGTTATGGATATCAAAGTTTGCTTGAAAGATCTTAAATGTCAAACTGAAGTTAATACAAAATTGCTGCAAAGTTTAACTGTGGGGAAAATCAATAAAAGAACTTTTGATAAGTTAAGATTACCCCGAAAGGACTTAAACGAGCTAAATATCCTTAAAGAACTTCTAAAGAATGATAAAACAGTATTTTCATATTTATTATTATTATTATTGTGAATTCATTTTAATGCAACCATCATATAAAATGTTGATTACAGTAATTACATTGGTGTGGTGCGTGTAAAACCTGCATTAAAGGCCAAATTCTTACCATTGTCATTACTGCATTAAGATTAATAAGTTTTAGGTAGTAACTTACCCATTAGAATTAAAGTTCAGATTAAACATTATTATAAACCTTATAATGCGAATAAGGGTATAGAATCTCTTAAATTTGTTTTAAGCTTTTTATAATTTATTTTTAGTTTTAATCTTTAAAAATGACACAATTGAAAACTATCTGAGCCCCACAACTGGCTCAATGTTTATTAAACACAACAACAAAAATATGTCAAAAAATATTACCAAATCAATTAATTGAGCACATTTAAATGTGTTACATGTTTTTATTTCAATTTTTGAATTGTTACTTGATTAATTGTGTTATAATAATATTTTTCATAACAAAATATTCTACTACAATATATTTGAATTTTTGTATATACAGGTTATTGCTAGAGCTAGCAAAGGGGGACGCAACCTTAAAGATGCTATAAAAAGAATGACTGGTTCACTTTTAACAAATAAACTTTGTTGTCAGCTCAATTTAACAGGTGATCAACGTAAAGAATGCGAAGCTGACCTTAATTTGAATCTCAAAAATAAAGTTGAATTAAAAGAACTGCAGTGTAGGCGCGTACTTGAGAGTGAGTTTTTTATTTATTTATGCTGGTATGTCATTTTAACATGTCTTTTGAAAAAAATAATGTCATTTGCTTTATAGATGATTTGTAGATAAACCAAATTTCTTAAACAAAGTATACTGAGTGAACAAACCTTTGCAAATCACCAAAAACATCAAAATATGTTGATTGCAACGAATTACAGAAAATCAAAACTGCCAAAAGAATACTAAAAGATGTATTTTAAGGTTCATAAAAAACAATGTATAAATAACGGTAATATGAAAAAAAAAAATTTTTTAAGAAATTGTATTATAACGTATATCATGGTTTTCTATTTATGTCTAATTTTTCAACTTGTGTCAAAATGTCAGTTCTCCCTAAAAAAGCAAGAACAGTGCAAGAGGAAAATCGGTCTTTTAATGAAAAATGACCTCACAATTGCTACTTTGAAGAAGGCTACTGCAAAGTGACATTATGAAAACATTTATAAGGATTATAAGAATGCAAAATTAGACGGAGAAGCTTGAAAAAATGCATTAGCAAAACTGAAGTCTCAAAAGAGCAAACAACAGCAGACATTTTCAATTGTTCAAGAACATGGAAATAGAGCAACTGAAGCAACATATAAAAGTGCTCTCATTCTTGGCAAAGGAGGAAAACCGTATAGTGGTATTGAAACCACTATACGGTTTTCCTCCTTTAGTTAGTAATGCAAAAATTGCTTGAGCTTCGGAAACAAATTGAGGAGTTTTTTACAAGTCAAAAGGAGATCTGTGAGTTTTCTAATCCAGATATTTGTAGAGATGCTGCATTCCTCTGCGATCTGATGGCAAGGTATAACATGCTGAATAGTTCATTGCAAGGTAAAACTAAGTCATGTGGCAACAGATTAAGGCTTTCAAGAAAAAACTTGTTTTTCTAATGTTGATTTATTGTATTTTTGTATGATTAATGTAGATGTCATTTATAAGTCAAATTTATCAACAAAACATTTCCCAGAGCTTACAAAAATTATTCTTGAACAAAAAAATCAGAAAAGGTTGGAAAATAATGATATATCAAGATATGAAACAGCCCTGGATTCTTTGATTGCAGAATTTAATGACAGGTTTAAAGAACATAATAAACAGTATAACTAGCTTTTCAGCCTCAACTTGTTGAAATTTCAACAGCTCTAGAATATTTACAGATGGAATTGATTGAGCTTTCTGAGGACAGTATCATAAAATCTCTTTTTGACAACAAGAAGGATCCATTGGAAATTTGGAAAACTGCAGTTGAGTATTGAAAACTCCGTCAAATTTCCAGGCGTCTTCTGAGCTGCTTTGGTACAACCTACTGCTGTGAATCTACGTTTTCGCACATGACATTTATCAAGTCTTTTTTAAGGTCAAAGTTGACCGATGAGCATCTGGAAGACCAACTGAAGCTTAAAACTATGAAGATAGAGCCAAATATTCAAGTTCTGGTTCAAAAGAAACAGAATCAGAAAAGTCATTGGTAACTTTTGTGATACATGATGCATTAAGAAATATTGTGATACATGCGTTAAGAAATATTTTGATACAAGATGCTTTAAGGAATATAACGTTAGTATGAGTACTATACACCAAATTTGCATATTAATGCGGCGCCCAAACATTTTTTTAAGGGTCATGCGGCCCCCAAGCTTAGAAGTTTTCCCCACCCCTGGTTTAGGTAAACATTTTGGTAATTAATAAGAAAAACAAAAAAAAGTGCATAAAAACATAGACTGGTCTAATTAGTTATTAAAGTCAAGTTTTGAAAAGAAAAACTATTTTTTTGATTAAAATCTAAAAAAATTACCACAATATATTGAAATTGTTTTTCATTAAAAAAATATGCTAATTTATATTGGGCTGCTACGGCAGACAAAAAAAAAAGAAATACCTTACTTCGGTTAGTAATCCATACTTTAAGTCAGTTAGAGCCTTAAGCAAATTAACTTTTTCTGCGTGTTGAGATTTTAAATTTTGAGAATTTTCCCGCTTCAAACAGTTGATTATTCGGTCTGATGAGCATAAAAGTTGGTATCGTCAAGATCATTTTACCATCGCCTTGAGAAAACTAAACAGAACTGAAAATATTTTGCTGTTTTTTAGGTTACATCACAATGAAACAAATAAAAAAACTATTTCCTAATTTTAATTATTAAAAATTGACATGCAAAAATAACTTATTGTGAAATGATTGTGACGACGTTATCTTTTGTTCTTGTACAACTCCATTGCGTATGTAGTTTTCACGGAAGCGTGAAAACTACATACGCAACAATATTTTCAAATAACTAATTTTATCTCATGGCAATGCTTTTGAAATGCATCTGCATAAATTGGCAGAGCTAATAAAATCCCAAAAGGTCTGGACCATAAGTTATCAACGGTAATTGGAGTAACTTGGATGTCAAACAGTAGATTTGTATTTTTTTGATCATTAGGTTTGAGAGACAATAAAGGGAAAAAATGCTTTGAAAATGAATCTCCCCATGCAAATAATCTTGTCTTCAATAATGATATTGCTTAAGATTTTTTTTAAGTCTTTAAACTTCTGGGATGAAATATGGGTTTTAGGAAACTAAGAATAATGTAGTTAGGTACAGAACCTTTTCGCATTGATTTCTTTCAGTAATAAAAATAAGTTTATTCTAAAAAAGCTGTCTTGTGAATCCAGAAGATTACAGATTACTGCATAAGCATAAAAACAAACTATGACATGCATAAGGAGAAAATATTTTCAATGGATTGATTTGCAAAATGTGAGTTTGTGCACCTTTATATACTCCATTCATGTTGGATCCGTTATCATATCCTTCTGCGCGACAGTTACTTATAGGAATACTATACTTTTCCAGCGTTTCAAGAATAAAATTAGCAATATCTTCTCCAGTCTTCTTATAGCAGTCAACAAATGTAAAAAATCTTTCTATAATTGCAAATTTTGAAGTTAATAGTAAGGTAACGTGAAATGAATGTAGTTAGTTTTATATGCGCAGAATTGGGTGTTGAGAATAAGGGAATAATATTTCACAGTTTCTCTTTCCTTTAAAATACAAGCTTTCAAGTAATCAACACAGCATAATATGAATTCATTTTATATATCTGTCAATAAGTGATGTACTGGCAACCTATGCTTTACGTTTTTTAAATGTTCTTCGAATCGCGAATAGCGAATTGAAATGAATTAAAAGTTCTAAAAATCCTAGAGAACTCCCATTGTTCGAATCTCCAACTAAATGAGTAATACACCTAAAAGCCAATCGACGCTCAGCAAGAAACAAAATCACATCTATTAATCTTTTTAATAAATTATTCAATTTCTGTGTCTCATTTTGTATTTGTATTACTATAAGGCAATCAATTGTGGTATGTTTATTAACTTTATTTTCTAAATTTCGCCATTAAATTTAACAAAAAAAATGATTGCTAGATTTTTCATGGTCAGATGTTTTATCACATATTCTTTTTTTTCCTAAATTAGCTTGCCAACCATCCCGAGCCGAAAAGTCCTATAGGACCTAAAGGACATTACAATAAAAAAAAGACAAAACTTTGATAACCATAAACACTTTTTAACTTAAGTGTTTGAATATAATGAGGTTTAAATCTGAAATATTTTGTTCCAAATTTTTATAGATTCCTATGGGACTTTTTGACTAGGGATATTCTGTAAAAAAAGTTAATCTTTGCTTACAAAATTTAAAAAATAAGTGACAAGAAAAACAAAACAGAGCATTTTTAGATTTGCTTCAAATTAACTAGTCACCAGAGACTATTTCTTTATTTTTAAAGGAAATCTTAATAAATACGAATTAAAAAAGAGTATGAAACTGACTACCGTGTTTATCTAAGGAAAATGGGATGTGGTTCTTGACCTCTTACAAAGGAATCTATCACGTCTTTTGGTGTTAAATTTAATTTTAACACTCCAATATTGATGTTGGCACAGTCGTTAAGGAAGAAAAGTGTCGAAATATTAGATGGCACAAAAACTAATTCCGTTTCATTTCTCGCACTTAAAAGTGTCCACGTCAATGTTTTGATTGTCGTTATCGTCATTGTTCTGTACTTTTGAAGAAATTGTAAACTTTAAATTTTGTAGTGCTTTCATACCTCTAGAATTTTCTTTATCTATTTTTTGTCTCCCTTTTCGTTTATAGTATCCAGTTTATGAACAGAACTCATAATCTGTATATTACAGAAATTACAACGTAACTCTTTTATTATTAATTATTAAAGTTTACGAATAATAACATTTATTAATAATATTATTATTTGAATGATATTATTTTGTATTTAACATAAATTTATTAAAAGTTTTAATTTAACACATATTTGTAATTTATGAACTTTAAAATAAAAAATAAAGTTAAAAATTTACGCTAACAAAAAACAACACCAATTGCGTTTTTGTGAAATAAAAATTCGTACTTTTAATATTACAAAAGAATAATAGAAAGAATAAAAAAACAAGCGTGTTAAAAACTCACAAATTTTTTAAGAAGATTATACGATTATTAAAAGTAATAAATTAATAAAAAATAGGTGAAGAATAAATAAGACTTTGGGAATTAGGGTTAGGGTGAAGGTTAGGAAATTATTTGTACATACAAAAGGCCCCGGAAATCTTACCCGTCCAACTACTTCCCTCTCGGTGGCCATATATATATATATATATATATATATATATATATATATATATATATATATATATATATATATATATATATATATATATAATATATATATATATATATATATATATATATATATATATATATATATATAAATATATATATATATATATATATATATTTATATATATATATAAATATATATATATATATAATAAAACATAAAACAGTGGCGTAGAAAGGTCGCATAAGGGAGGGGGGAAGGTAGTGCTGAAAACATATGTTAAAAAGGAAAAAGTTCCTCGATTTCGTATGATACAGCAAAATAGATAAAAATGATCTATTTATACAATTATTGATCTCACGCAACGTAATTAATTATCTTATTAACGTTATTAGTCATCTTTTGCCACCACACATTCATTTATAAAAAAGTTAGTATAGTATCTTAAACAGTTTTATGGATATACTTTTCCATGACGATGTTTAATTGTGATTGAGTCATTGAAGACTGGAAAATGATGATTCCGCTATTGCTATAATATAAGTATTTCTAAAACTGTATAGGAAATGGAAGGTGGGGGAGGGGTAATTGCAGTGTCCGCCTCCCCCTCTTGTTTTAATGTATATATATAAATTCATGTATATATATGTATAAATATATATATATATATATATACACTGACATCTGAAAAGCGAGCTTAGGTCGTTTGTCGAAATTTCGAAAATATGACATAGCAAGTTTTCCCCTTCCTCCCTTCATGTATATATTTATATATATATATATATATATATATATATAAATATATATATATATATATATATAAATATATATATATATATTTATATATATATATATATATATATATATATATATATATATATATTTATATATATATATATATATATATGTATATATATATATATATATATATATGTATATATATAAATTCATGTATATATATGTATAAATATATATATATATATACATACATATATATATATATATATATATAAACATATATATATATATATATATATATATATATATATATATATATATATATATATATATATATATATATATATACATATATATAATTAATTATTGCTCTGTTCTTTAAGAACATTGAGCGCTCTATTTGTAAAATACACTAACATAATTTACATATACATATATATATATATATATATATATATATATATATATATATATATATATATATATATATATATATATATATATATATATATATATATATATATATATATACGCATATATGTAAATATATATATATTTTTTTGTTAATTCATCTCCTCAAGGCTGTGAAGACCACTACAGACCAAGAGGCTACTTTATGGTGGTTACAACCCTCTCTCAACTCTATATCTCCGAAAAACGAGCCTTGACAAACAAGACCGCTGGGCGGAAAAACAAGTTGAACGCGGTTCTGTATATATATATATATATATATATATATTTATATATATATATATATATATATATATATATATATATATATATATATATATATATATATATATATATATATATATATATATATATATATATATATATATATATATATATATATATATATATATATATATATATATATATATATATATATATACAGTTTTGGACAAAAGTTTACGACCACTGC
This sequence comes from Hydra vulgaris, assembly GCF_038396675.1. NCBI lineage: Eukaryota > Metazoa > Cnidaria > Hydrozoa > Anthoathecata > Hydridae > Hydra > Hydra vulgaris. The sequence continues at coordinate 15,779,743 of NC_088927.1, forward strand.
GATTTTCGCATATTTTTTAATGTATTCTACTCTGAATTGCTTTTGGGCTACTTTAGTGCTATAATTTTGTACCAATTTGTGCTAATTGTCAATTAGAGTCTAAAATTGATGTTTACATGTTTATTTTCAGATATAACTGAAATATTTTGGAACATTTTATATTACGGAGATCTTGTTTGAAGCAGTACTAGTTAAAATGGTACGCGGTAAAAAACTGACATCTGAAAAGCGAGCTCAGGTCGTTTGTCGAAATGTCGAAAATATGACATAGCAAGTTTTCTCCTTCCTCCCTTCATATATATATATATATATATATATGTATATATATATATATATATATATATATATATATATATATATATATATATATATATATATATATATATACATATATATATATATATATATATATATATATATGTATATATATAAATTCATGTATATATATATGTATAAATATATATATATATATATACATACATATATATATATATATATATATATATATATATATATATATATATATATATATATATATATATATATATATATATATATATATATATATATATATATTAGTAGAAAATCACTTAACAAAAATTTTTTTCATTTAACACTGTGTTTCATTAACAAAGATTCATCAGAAATGAATGATCAAATTAATAAAACTTCAGTTTATACCAAAAATTAAATTACAGGAAGTTGCAAATGTCTTAACTTCTGTAAATTTTCACACATTTGTGCATTTTGCTGACACTATTATAAAAAGAATTCTTTAGAAATGATTACTTATGCTATTTTTTTAAAATGTTTTTTTAAAAAGGGTAGTTAATGTAAATATTATTTGAACTCATTTATTTTTATAGTTTTTTAGGAGAAAATTATTTTCGTTCCTACATTTAGAAATTATTCCGATCTTTTGTTTAATAAACATTCTTGATTTGCATGTGTAATTATTTCAAATTTTTCTTGTAGGCATAGTATGCATTTTTTGGAAATATTGGTATATGCAGGCGCAAAACGTTTTTTCCATTCACCCTCTATTATGCCAATATATTGTTTATCAGGTACATTCTTAGAGGAAACAATACATTTATATACCACATTTTTTGATAAACAACTTCCACTTATTACAGTTGCACAATAAGGCTTTCACCATTGCTAGATCATCAGGAAGAGTTCTCTTCCTTCCTACTTATATTTCACACAAATTTACTAGAATCTTTTATAATTACTTTTAAAATGTTAAGCTTCCGCTTGTTGTTTTTTTCCAAAAAGAAGGTAATCTTAAAATCTGCATAATTTTTTTAAATTTAAAAAGCTTTATACTATTTATTTCGAGTAAAAATAATAACAGTTTATAAATAAATGTTTTTTAGTTTATTTAGTGTATTTATACTTTGGCTTAGGATTGTTTGTTAAGTTTATTTAGTGTATTTATACTATGGCTCAGGGTTGTTGTATTTTTAAGACGTTTTTCAAAATGTCAACTGTTTCCTTGTTTTAAATCCTACCAGAGAATTGTTTCGTTTTATAACTTTGCATTCACTAAAAGATAGCAAATGTTTGAAAAAACAAACAGCTGCGACAACCTATCTTTTGTAACATATTTTTGGGTTATATATATAAACTTGGCAACTTTCTAGGCATTTAATAAAGACTGATTTAAATATGTTTCATGAAAGAGGTTATTAAAATCTTTTTTTTTAATTTTATTTTTTTAATATGAATTTTTTATTATAATAAAGTTCTAGTAGGAACGTGCGTATCTGCGATTTACGGCACCGCTTTTAAAGATAAAATCTGTGACCATTTTTTCACCGCGTGCTCAAAGTCGGTTTTGTAAGGATGGATTTTTGTCGGTTTTTTTTTAGAATTTTATATTGACTTAGTAAATATTTTAAAAGTATAGTGTTGTAAGTTTATCGCAACTTGTTTTCTTTTTGCAGTTACAAACATTTTTCGTGATTTGATTGCTATTGAAAACTTTTTCCTGTTCTGGAAGTGAATTGACATTGAAGGCATGATGGGTTTTTTTTTTTACTTTTCAGTCAATTTTATATATCTCTTTTCTATGTACCTGCCAAACTTTTATTAAAAAATAATGACACGCTCATACTCTATTTTTGCATGCAGCAAAGGTACCAAATATTCTACTGTTGTAAAGGTTGTAGAGGAGAAGGGAGGCGATTCACGATTATGAGCATTTTTTACATTTTATAACTTTTTTGTTCATTAAAAAAAATGTTTTTTTAGAAAAATAAAACTTTAATAAAAATATTAGTGATTTTTTTAAAGTATTAAAACATGACTTTTACACACAAAAAAAGCTATGCTATATATTTATTTATATATATTGTATTTAAGATTCTGTTGCATGTAATATTGCTTTTTTTTAAAAAAAAGTTTAATAATGATTAAAGCTGATTCAATAAAATAGTTATTATTAACATTTTTTTTAGAGCATTATGGGACCTAAAAAGAATCATCTATTATATGGTAAAGCCAAAAAATTACTTAGCTTGCAACTTTACAATGCAAACTCATTTAAATATTGAATGTAGAAATGGACATATATTAAATATATTCATATCCAACAATGAATCATTTAAAAAAACTGTTGAAATAGTCAATAAAGTTTTTCAAAATTTCAAAATATGTAAAAATCAGATAGTGCTAGTTGCACAATCTGATTTTTACATATTTTGTAAATAGATCCAAATTCTATGCACTTAATACTAAAAGGGATTCTAAACAATTTATTAATATCTGCAACACGCTCATTGCATACCAAAAATCAATATCTGCTATGCCACAACTTTTGCATTCAACCACAATCTCAAGTAGCATTGTTTCTTGATCTTCTATTTTATCTTCTCATTACATTAGTGTTTCTTCCGTATCAAATAGTAATCCCTTATCTCCTTTTTTATATGGTTCCACTTTAATAACTTTTTCTCATGAACTACTACTACCCAGGTTGAGAGCTGATCAGTTGAGTCCAAGAAAAAAAGTTTTTCATTTTGGAAATTGAAATGGCAAACAAAAAACGAAAGCATAAATGGGATCTAAAAGAGTTAAGAGAAAAGGCAAAGGCTTGACCATACCAATTATACCAAAATATCTAAATCAGGTTATTGCTCGAAAAGAAAAGACAATCATTAAACTTTGAAAATAATTAGAGGAAAAGTATTTGAATTTACAGTAACAATTCTCAGATGTGTGAAGTACTATTATTGGAAACAAATAACACGATGAGTGACAGAGTAGCAACAAACCATGCGACAGTTGCTAAGTTAAACCTTGTTTGGCAGAAATGATTAAATGAACAAAAGTGTCACCTTCACCTCTTGGACACAATGACCAGTTCGTGCAAGTCTTCACTCAAAGCATTAGTGACCTCTAAAGGAAAACTTTTTGGAAGAGACTGCATTGCAGCAAATATTGTTTTTCAGCTGAACAAACTTCACTACAAATATGCAAAAGGTACAAGTATAATCTTAATCCCACTTTTTTACTTTAATACAACGTAATTTTGTGAATTATGATATATAAAATCTAAAATATTTTTTTAATTAGCATATAAATGTTTTTTTTTTCCACATGCTCGTTATGCTCTTTAAAACAATTACTTTATGTTTTGTAGCCTTTTTGGACCAATACAAGGTGCCTAGAGGACTGCTACCACGCTACAGAGAAAACAAACTACACATTCTTTTTTCACACATATGGAATTTTGATTCATCACAATGAAATATTAAAAACATTTCTGTGTTCTGGTTTAGCGATTTTATGTATCAGATCTTATTTTAGGTAGTCGGGTAGTTACCGACATTCAACAACCAGGGTTAACTTGTTTGCAACATGCTATGGGAAACCAAAGCTCGTTTACTATTGGTTTTGAGCCAATCACCTGGCTTTTGATATGCTGTTTCAACTTAGAAAAATGACCTATTGCAAGCATCGATACCAAGATGTTAATGTTAAGTAGTTTAAATCAATCAGTATAGAAATCAGTTTTTTTGATTATTGTTTTTATACATCATATCTTTTCTTTTTCAGGCAACAAATCAAAGAATTCATTTGGTTTTATTAACATTTCTGTTTTAATGGCATAATGTGTTATGCATCAGAAGTTAAATTATTATAATTTATTTTTAACCTGAAACAAAAACCTTTTTTTCCCCTAATTTTTGATAGGTTTTTTTAGTAATTATTTTAAATAACTAATGTATTTTATCTATCATGGCTAGGTTTTAACTCACAGCATGGAAACTAAAAAGTAAACTATTGCTTCTATGGGTCTTTAATAAGTCCGGAAACAGGTTAATTTATACTTATAGATTAAATTATGCAATAATAACATATTTATAAAATATTAGATATTAATTTGTTTTTCAGGACATATGTCTTCTCCATTAATAATGGTTGTGCTATGGGGATCTATATATTTATTTAAAAATGTATAATTTTTTTTTAATATTCTCGAAGGATCGACTTTTTCTATTTTTGGAGGTCAAATGATTTTCTAGATGAGATGCTAGATTTTCTTCAAAACTAGGCTATTTTCTTAGCCACAATTCTGCTAAAAACATTAATAATCAAATCTTTTATTTATTGGAGTGGGCGTATTATTCGATGTTGATCGAGGCGATATACAAAGGATATTCTGAAGCGCTTTTTCCAAATACATGTCTTTATGTCTCTAAATACTAACTAACATGAAATGTCATCGCTAATTGCAAAAGTAATAAAACAATTTTAAATAGTAATAAAAGTATTTTTTAGTATCTATCATGGCTTATGTGAAAAAAGCATGTGGTTTGAGTAATAAGAATGGTGCAGTGGGGTCAACAGGCCTTGTTTTTCCCCAAAACTATTGCTATTACACAAATCACATCCTTTTCCAACTTTTTCCTCAAGTCATTTTTTTCGCTTGCAAAAAATAGATAAAATTAAAGAGGTTATCATTTTCTTTCAGTTCACTATTTACTTTCTAGAAAGCTATGTAGATAAATAATAACGCAACAAATGGACTACGCTAAATTTTCACCATTGTGATACTAATTTAAAGCTCTTTACATTGATGTATAATAATTAAAGAATTAAATAGTTTAAAAATTTTGCACACATACATAGTTCTAGTAAATGGAAAAAAAATCAAATCTTTTCACCCTAAATACTTTAAGATTAAACATTTAATTTATTGATTTCATTCAAATGTCGCTCTCTCAAAATTGCCAATGGTATTTTGGAAATACAAGGTTTGTTTGATACTATTAAATAAAATTAACTGCGGCTCTCAACTATTTAAGGTTTTACTCAATTTTGAAATTTCAAATTTGGCCGTGTTTTAATTAAGAATTTTCTAAAGTTTGGAAATTTTTCAAATTTAGAGCAATTAATTTTTTATTTTGCAATGCATTGCAGAATAAATTCAAAGTTCCCATTAGCTTGAAAATTAAAATTAGACTTTTAAATTAAATTTTTATTTTTATTTTAAATTTTAATTTTAATTAAATTTTTATTTTAAAATTAGAATATAATTAAAAATTAAATATTTGTCAAATCTAATGCAATTTGAAACAAATATCTTTAAATTTATATATACTAGTAAATATATGTACTTTGGAATGAGGCTCCGTGAAGGTTTTGTTAAAGCCATTGCAACATACAGGGCCAGTGACAATGAGGGAAGAGGGGGGCAGTAAAATGTCAGATTGCCCACTCCCTCTTTTTTTTTTTTTGCTTTTCTAGATATAGAGGACCTTTTTTAGAAATTGACGGTTGTGTCCCTCAATTTCAAAACCCGTGTCGTCGGCCTTGATATCATAATATGAGTTTAAAAAATCAGTTTAAAAATATATAATGGAATCTTATATCTTAAAAAAGTCTTTCATTTTTTTTGGTTGGCTTTAAAATATAAATTTAGGAAATCTATGAAGTCTACATTAAATCACAATTTTTTATATGGGATAGAAAGTTCATGTAGTTGAGCATTATTTTGTCTTGTTCTAAAATAGAATTAGGCTGCCCTTGGGACAACATTTTGCTTATGTTCTGCTTCTAGCCATTATAATATACTGAAAAATCTGTGCAGCTTCTTAACTTCATAGTTCTGGCTAAACCATGGAGAGTTTCTAAGAAATGCGGTAGTGGAAATGAGCGGATTCTCAACCTTAGAAATCAGACAAAATTATGGTGGGCTTCAAAGAAAAGTGGAATACTTAGTCTTAGAATATCGACCTTTTTCAATTTATACTAAAGAACTTTTAGTTATTAATTAATAAAATATTATTTTACATATTTTGTACAGATTATACTATAATATATCTTGAGTATTACACTTTATTTTAATGTTGTAATGTTGTATACTTACTTTAAACGGTCACATTTTCGGAATGCCGAAATATTTTCAATTAAAATTTTAATTCGATCAATGAACATTGATCTTGTTTAAGATATATAATTAAAAAAATACAAAATAGTATATATGGCGAGCTGAAACTCTCCCTAAGCCAGTCAACTGGCGCCCCCTAATATATAAATTTCTCATAACAAAATTCTGCGTTTAATTTGAATAGATATAGAAAACTAGGTAACAACAAACCAGTGTTTACATACATGCTTTATAAATTTGCCCGCATATATGGCAAAAAAAAACAAAAACGGAGTAGTTTTGTTAAAAGAAAATATCTTCTATAACCATAATGTACTCAGCCAATGGGTTTTTAACATAGTTCGGTGTATTACAACTACTGTGACTGTACAGTGAAAGGTGTTCATAAAGATACAATGAATATGAAAATGGTAAACAACTGTTTTTTAAAGGAGAAAATTAAAAAATAAAAAGTAACTGATTTCAATATTGTGGAGCAATTTAGATTTGTTTTAATGTGATAAAAATGTTTTCATGTAAATCCGTATGCAGCAAACATGTGTACGCATCAATATCTCCACAAATGACAACTAAACTACAAATAAAAGACGTATATCCATTCTTATAAAGAGATAGATGAAACCATGTCTATACTTTATAAAAGCAACTTGACTCTTTTTTTTACATCTGCTTATGATGAGAGTAGATTCAGTAGACTAAAGATCGAAAATAATATGTGATAAACAATGACAAAAAAATATCTTTTTAGATTGACATTAATTTTATTTGAATGTGAGCTTGCTGAGAGCATTAATTTTGAGTTATTAACAAATCATTTTGCTTCAACCCGACGGGCACAGACACTCGTAAGACGTCTATACTACGCCTTATAGACATTACGTATATTGCTTTTAAGAAGTCCTACGTTGTCCTAGCTAAATGCTCTTTGACGGTGCTCTGTGATAAGACCGTAAAATCTTTTAGGAACACCTTAATAATCACAACAACAACCAAAAAATAAAAGGTTACATCGTTCTAGCACACATCTGATTAACTCATCGGATCAACTTATTTTTTCACCCTATGTATTAGATTTAAAAACAAAACATATTATCTCATATCTCATTAGAAAAAAAATGGTATAATAGGAAAGTGAATTTCTTTTGTAACTATAGCGTTCAATAATAGTTATAGTGTAAATACATTTTTTAATTATAATAATTGTAAATAACCATTGTAATAAAATTAAATGTTTCTTTTTTTTTCAATTTGATAAATACAGCCGTGGCGCAGGGATTTGAGTTGTAGCTTTGAAGCAATAGGTTTGACGTCGGCTCTCAATTTAACGGCATTGTTATGGAGGCGTGAACTTCCTAGCTAAATGCTTTTTGGTGGCGCTCTATATAGCTGTAAGGTCTTCGGGAGCACTTTAATAATCACAACAACAATCAAAAAACAAAAGGTATTGGTTACATCGTTCTCGCACACATTGGATCTACTTATTTTTTCACCTTAGATTTAAGATCTAAAAAGTATTCCATAAGAGGTTACTGATATTTTACTACTAGAAGAAGCAGACATAAATAAAGAAGAGACAAAATGGTGATAAGACGTTGAGGACAAAAATATTTATCAATTTAATGAAAGTTTTAATAAAGATCTTAATAATGACAAGAATAAAAAGATAATTATAAAGCGAACATTTTATCCAAAAAATATAAAAAACTTTAGGAGCTATAAAATATACAACCAAGTCTCTGTGATTTTTTTTTAATTATACATTTGACTATTTAAAAAAACTTAAGGAAGGGCAGAGAGGAAGGGCAAATGACCTCCTCCCTATGTTTAATAAGCTGTTTTTTTTATTTTTAGTTTTAAGACTTTTTGGTGCTTGCCTCTTTAGCTCCCAGCCGGGGAAATAATTCTATGCACGTCAATGCTACTAAGTCAAGTTTAGCTGAAACTACAAATCAAAATTGGATGCAGTTTTAGACATATTTACTTTAACATATCTATTTTTTGAAAATAAAAATAGCTTCAGAAAATTGGCCGCCATTTTTTTTTTTTTTAGTTTTTTTTTATTTAATGAAATTTAAAAAAAAAAAAAAATTTTTTATAGAGGCTTTAGCTTGTATGTTGAAATGTATAAATATAAAAAAAAAACTATTTGTTTGTCAAAAGGATATTTAAACACATTAAATGTATAAATATAAAAAAAATTTTATTTGTCAATTCAAAAAAATTTGTTTGTCAAAAGGATATTTAAACACACTAAATATTTGGCTGAGATAAGCAGGCTTTGTAGAAATAAGAACTGCTTAGAAATTTTTTTTGAATTTTAAAGTTTATTCTTTTTATAATTAGGTCTTCATAATATATACTTTAACTAATACTTTTACTTTTTTTCCAATTATTAACTCGTTGCCTATGACTGTTTGTCTGTGAGCATCAAATCTTGCAATCAATTTTTGAGTCACTTCCTGATTTTTTTCAAATTTTGCATACATACTCTTGCTTGTTGACAATAAAATATTCAATTATTAGTTTTGCAATAAGCCAATTAATTTAGTTAATTTTAATTAAGTTTATTTTTTATATGGTGAGAAGAAGAAGAATTTATAAAATAAGTAAATTAATTGTTGGCCTACTTGAATGCGTGTTTGTCTTATTCGGATAAGGCGTTGACTTTGCAAACGAAATGTCTAAGGTTCAAGACCCGCCTCTTCCTGTATTTTTTTTGTTTTTTTACACAAGCTTAAAGTCAAATGTTAATAAAATAAAATAGTAATACAAGGACGTAGACAACTTTTTTTGATGTTTGAGCTAAGCAACTTTCAAACATGAAGAAAACTCCATATTTAAGTATTGTCATACATATTAGGAATGAGGATGCCTCGCAAAAAATTGCGGTGATTGGAGACTGGGAACAACATAACCCCAAAACGTTAGCCCCTCCCCCCCAGCCCCAAATAGGAGGGCAATGAGTCAAATTTATTTTTTATTTTTTTATTTTTAATCTTTATATATATTCATCGACAAATTTCAAATTTGATTCAATAATCTTTTGTTGTTCGGCTTTTATGACCTGATAAAGTTTACACCCCCGTCAATTTGAGGGGTGTGTAAACTTTATATTTTCTTCAAGGGGCTATCGCCCCCCCCCCCTTAAAATTTCAATATTTTCAAAAAAAAAAAAATTGTTTTTAACTACTTTTACCTGTGTATGATTATAAAAATTGTTTTAAAAGTAGCAAATTAACCTATAACTATCTTAATTTGTCTATTTAAATAAACTGTCTTAACGTGATATCCCTAGCAACGCCATAGCAACGCACTTGTTTAACTGTATACATCCTACATTTTATCTTTATTCAACCCTAATGTGTGTTATAATAGTCATGTACAAGCTTGAACAGCTTCTTTATGAATTTTTCGAGAATTTTTGTAAAGGTTGCTACATCAAGTACGACAATTTAAATCAGTTATAGTGTTATTTTATCAGCTTAGTTTTATTAGTGAAAATGGGAAAAGATTGTCGAGTGAAGTACACAAACTCGCCGTAAAAGAAAAGGATTTATTGGAAATCTTAATAAATCTGTGAACATTGGTAGTGTTTCTGATAATGTTAGAATTGAGTTGCCAACAATTAATATAAATGCTGCTAACAGCACTTGTGTTTTGAAACAAAATAATGAAAACTCACTTAATTTGTCAGCTTCGTCTCGAAAAGTTGAAGACTTAGAAGATACACTTGTTTTGAAACCTTGTATATCTGGTTATCGTATCATTGATGTTGCTGTTTTGGTTTCTGTTTTAAGTTCTTTTCTGTGTCCAGAATGTGGTAGTCCCACACTCTCATTAGGTGAGAGATATAATAAACGACATGGTTTATCTTCCTTGTTATATCTTAAGTGTCAAAAAAAAGATTGCAACTATCTTCATCAGTTCTAAACCTCTATCAATTATAATAATAAAAAAGGATTTGATATTAATAAGCGAATAATTTATTGCATGTGACTATTGGGCCATGGATATGCAGGCATAAAAAAGTTTTTGCACTTTTATGAATTTACCTAAGCCAATGACCAAAAACAACTTTGAAAAACTACTGAAAATAATTGCTGTTAAAACTGTAATAATAGCTGTTAAAACTGTAGCAGAACAAACAATGATAAATGCTGCAAATAAATTGCAAAAAACATCTTTGGCAACAACTGATATTTGTGTATCTTGCGATGGTACATGGCACAAACGAGGATATTCATCGCTGAATGGAGTCTTTTCTGTTATCTCTACTGTTAGTGGCAAAGTGTTAGATGTTGAAGTCATGTCTAGATATTGTAAAGGTTGTAGTATTAATCAAGACCTTCAAAAGTCTAATCCAAATGCTTATGCACAATGGAAAAATTCCCATGTTTGTAAGTATAATTACCAAGGTTCTGCTGACGGTATGGAGCCAGAAGGAGCAAAACGTGTTTTTCAGCGTTCTATTGATAATCGCCAGTTAAGATATATTCAATATTTAGGTGATGGAGACAGTAAAAGTTACGTGAATGTTAAAAATACATACCCTGATAAAGAAGTTGAAAAACTGGAATGCGTTAGACATTATCAAAAGAGAGTTGGAACACGGCTGCGGAACTTAAAGAAAAGAGAAAAAGGCCTTGGTGGTAAAGGGCGTCTTACAGATGCGACAATTGATCGCTTACAAAATTTTGTTGGAGTTGCAATTAGACAAAATGTAGGTAACTTAAAGGAAATGAAGGCAGGAGTGTTAGCATCGCTATTTCATGTGGCTTCATTGAAAAATAATAGTTTACATTTTCCACACTGCCCTACTGGTTTAGACAGCTGGTGCAAATACAAGGCTGATAAAATAAATAAAACAACAACATATAAGCCAGGACCGGGTTTACCAATGGACGTTATTATGAAAGTGAGATATATATTTGAAGAGTTAAGTAAAGACAGTGAGTTACAAAATTGTTTACACGGCAAAACACAAAATGCTAATGAATTATTTAATAGAATGATTTAGGACCGTATACCAAAACAAACATTTGTCTCGCTTACCCAATTAGAAATTGGTGTATATGATGCTGTTGCTTACTTTAATATTGGAGCAAAAGCATCATTTGATATTTTTAAAGAACTGAACATGGAACCAGGCTTTCATATGATTGCAGGATGCAAAGTATTAAATAATGAAAGAAAAAGAAATGCTGAATATCGAATAAACCCTGATAATAAGTCAAGACGCCAATTTTTACGTGTTAAAAAGTAAAAAAAAAAAGACAAAATAATTGAAAAAGATGGTGACTTGTATGTACCTGGTGGATTTTGAAAGTTTGGATTATTATTTTTACTTACTTTATGAATAAAATATTACTGTATTTAAAGTTTTTACTTTAATTGAGTTTTACTCAGACCCAGTGAAAAAGCGCACATGGGATACGCGTGGATTTTTTCCATATGTAACCCATGTGGGGATTATTATTTTGTCCCATGTGGGTTTCATATGGTAAATCCCACATGGATTCCATATGGTAAATCCCATATGGGATACGCGTGGGTTTTTACCATATGTAACCCATATGGGGATTATTATTTTGTCCCATGTGGGTTTCATATGGTAAATCCCACATGGGTTTTATGTGGTAAATCCTACATGGGATATAGGTGAAAAATACTACATGTTATAGATCTTAAATGCCACATATTTTAATCCAAATGGTATAAAAGTAGTCAATACTAGACAAATGAAAGTCCGAATGCTTCTATGATAATTTTTAAAATTCTTTTAATTTAAAAATTACTTAAATTAAGAATTTAAAATTAATCATCGAAACTTTCAGACAGACCTAACTTAATCTGGTATTTGCTACTTTATCCCATTTGGTATTCAAAATGAGATAGCATTTTTGATCTTTTACATGTGATGTTTTTCCACCTATAACCTATGTGGGGATTTACCTTAAACTATTATGACGAAATTTTATAAAATTAAAAAACGTGTTTGCAAAAATGAATTTATTTTAAAATAAATGCTATTAATCAATACATCCAAAATGAATATTAAAAATATTATTTTTTCTTTTGCGATTTACGCGCCGTTTTTTTGTCGATTGAATTAATTAAATCGCTTCGGCTTGCATAATACCAAGGTTTTTAGTATCCTTCTAACTTTCTTCAAACATTTTCTAAAAAAAATATAAATAAATACAAATATATATATAATAATATATATACACTGAGAGTGAGAGAGTGAGTGAGTGAGTGAGTGAGTGAGTGAGTGAGTGAGTGAGTAAGTGAGTGAGTGAGTGAGTGAGTGTGTGAGAGAGAGAGATGTGAGTGATGAGTGGAGAGAGAGAGAGAGAGAGAGAGAGAGAGGAGAGAGAGAGAGAGGAGAGTGGAGAGAGGAGAGCGAGAGAGTGTGAGAGAGAGAGAGAGTGTGAGAGAGTGAGAGAGAGAGAGAGAGAGAGAGAGAGAGAGAGAGAGAGAGAGAGAGAGAGAGAGAGAGAGAGAGAGAGAGAGAGAGAGAGAGAGAGAGAGAGAGAGCAATTTTAATAAGGAACCTTAGTATTCGAGCAATATTAAATATTATCCAGGTTGAAGTCATTAATGACTACAATATACCACAAATAAATATTTCCTAATTTATTTCTTACAATGACTAACGTATTATGTGTAATTGAACTCATATGCGTAATGAGCTTGAACCCATGAGGAGAATCCTGAAAAAAAGTGATCAATTAGGATTAGTAGTTAAACAAAAAAACAAAAACAAAACTGTAAAAACCTACTTTTTCAATGATTGTAGACGTTGGGTGCAATAGCCACTGGATGCAAAAAGTATCTTTACTTTTTCGTCACACACACGGCCTTCTATAATAACAGGCCTTGACATCGCGCAAATTGCGGGTAAAAACTGAAGGCCGATTAAACTTTCACTTGTACTTATATTGATATATTTTTATATTAGGTAGGGTGTAATGGCAGTCTATGTTTTCTAATAATAATCTCTAGTAAAGACGGAAATATAAAAAGAAAACCACAAAGTTGTTAAAAGATAATCATATTTTTCGTATTTCAAATTTCATTAAGAATATTTATGTAATATTAAATAGTATCAATAACAAGCAGAACCTTAACAAAGTATATACCTATATATTAAAAAGATGACTGTATTTTTAATTTTTTTATGCTAAAAATGGTAACAATAAAAATCACCAACAATAAAAAAACACCAACAAAAGTTGATTCAAGCAAAAAAAGTTTTTTTGCTTGAAGCAACTTTTCTCAATATATCTCAACAGGGTAAATATTTACAAATCCAAACATATTGAAAGACATATAGGCTAATGAGAAAATAAAAAACATAACAAGTAAATAGCATAATTAATTACAAAACTAATTTTCACATAAATTATGATAGCTTTAGTATTTTTGGGAGTGGGTAATTAGTGAGTAATTCTTTAGCAGAACATTAGAATATACTCTGCATTGTTTTTTTGTGATTTTAAATTATTATTTAGCAGCAATGAACTAAAACTGAGTAACAAAATTTTCTGTATAAAGGGTCAGTAGCACCTTGAAAAAAAAAAAGCACAATATTGACCATTAGAAAAGAGCATCAAAAGGAATTTCAAGTCCGCCTCTGTTTAGGGCTATACAGATAACTTCCATATTTATAATAATAATTGGTAGAATCATCATAAATTTTTATTTCGCTTTTTTTGCACATAGCCAGCTATGTAAACTATAGCCACTAATGTAGATTTATTAACTGAGCTTTCAAGATCATGTATATTATCCAGAAGTTCTTTTTCATCAGTAGAAATATCTCTAAAACATATGTCACAAGTATGACCATCGATACCATCAACAGGAATGTCAAGTTGTAATATCAGTTTAGTAAGTTGAATATTAATTTTTTCAATTACAGATTTAGCGTAAGTAAAGTAAGTACCTCCAGTTTAAAGTAAGTACCTCCAGTTCGCCTGTCAAAGCTTAGAAAAAGCTTTTTCAAGTGGATCTGTTGAAAACCAACCTAATAAGACATACTTTGCTCCATTACTCAACAAAGTTTCTACAAGATCAATAAAGCCATAACATGAATGCGCTATTGCATTGCTAGTATCTAGCGTAAGCTGTTTTACACGCTTACCTGTAGGTTTCATAAAATTTGACAGTTCAGCAATACCTCGTAAGCAGTTGTATCTGTTGATCACCAACTGAGTGGATTTCTTCGCATAATTCATTTCTAAACCGAATGCCAGCACCAGGTGCTTTGACATTAACAACATTCGAAAAAAAATTATTTTTTCAATAAATACAGCAGTACCTTCAAATGGCTTTATTTTCAATCTCTGGATGCGTTCTTAATGCAGCTACTGTTTCTTTGCAAAAAACAGACAAACAAAAACTTTACAGATTGTCTCTCTATTGGTTTTGGATAAACTGATTTAGCTGTAGGTTTAGAGAGTTTAAAAAGACTATTGCACTCAGTTTTATATATAGTTTCTAAATCACTCCACTTTGCCAAAGCCAGTTCTTTATTGTTCAAAAATTGAAGTTCCCCAGTGCTTTTTTGTCAACCAATTTTTTCGTATAGATTTTAAGTAGATGCACATAATCATACAATAAATATATACCTGATGTTGTTAACCATGGTTTTACTATCAACTGTTTTAAACATTCCAAAAAATCTTTGATTTACACGGTTACCATCAGTAATTATTACCAGTGTCTTACTATTTTCAATATTATTTATTGTATAGACAATTTGTTGACATTGAGCAAACTGAAATTCAGAGGAAAGATTTGCAACAGGTTGAGCTCTACATATAAACTCTGGACCTCCAAAAAGACATTTAATCATAAATGATAAAATTGTTTTAGCTAACTTTTCAGGGTAGTTTACTGCTTGACCAAACAACTCTTTGGTAAAGTAATGAAGCTTTGACATAGACCTCATCAATTAGTAGTATGGAAATTCTTTTTAATGGATTTAAATTCATAAAAATACTATTTATGAAACTTAGGTCCTCTATTGAGCTTATTTTTGAAGTCAATCGTGTTAAAGTCCATATGCTTGGCAACTTGTAGTTAATACACAAACAATCATATAAACTTCGTTGTAGTTGTAATTGATATTGTAGTTGTAGTTGTATAAATTGATATTTTTGTTGTAGTTGAGATAGTTCGACTTGCAAAGAGATACACAGCATTTCAAAGGCATTTTTAAGGCATTTAAAAAAACTAATCGTTAGTTTGACAATATTATTACCTTACAATGTTAACGCCTTGAAACTTACAAAGTTATCGTCTTGAAGTTGCGCTATCTAATTTATAAACCAATCAAATTTTAAAGATTATTAATATTAAAAAAGCCCGAACAAAAACTTTCGTCTAATGTTAAAAGATGAAAATGTAAACACAGTATTAGGAATTGGCCTTCAGTTTAACAAATTTGTTGCGCGATGTCAAGGCCTGTTATTATAGAAGGCCGCGGTCACACATAATATAATATTCTGAAACTAATAAACAAACATCTAAATTTCTATAAGTAAATTTATTCTTTGATCATTGCCTTCATATCCTATCTTATTTTCATATCATAATCTATTATGGTATTATTTATATAACATATCACAACAATATTATTAAATTTATGATGTTCAAATATCATATGAACATTCTCTAACATGTTCATATGATATTTGAATATAGTTCTTGAGTATATTATCTGCAAACAATTGACTGATGCAAGTTCAAATGTTGTCAAAAACCAAGCATGCATGCATGGGACACTGCAGTGTCCTACAAAGAAATGCTGGTTTGAAAGTCAAATTTTCTTTATTAAAAAAAAAAAATTAAAATAGGGGGGAGATAGGGAGGTTTCCGTAATTTTTTATAGGCTCCAAAACTTTTAACTTTATATATAATAAGGTTCATAAAACTTAAGGGACTTACGAAGTACATTGAGGAACAAAAACAGGATATTTACAGAAACTTTTCAATTTTTAATCTGGAGTACCACAGTGTAATTGGGAACAAAGTCGCTGGGTCCAGTATTCAAAGTAATATGATCTAAAGTAATATATAAATTAAATAAAATGCTTTAAAATGCACATAGTTATACATATAACTCCTGATAGTTAACTATATGTATAACTAGTTATACATAAAATTTATTATATAAACTTATTTTTTAAGGTTATGCTTGAACAAATTAGTACCAATTAATTCAAATTCAAGATTTAGTTAAAGTTCAAGTTCTTATTTGTTCATTGTTTTTTCACTATTTTATATTTATTTGTTCAAATTTGTTAACTAGTACTAATTCTTACTACAGTAAGAATATTTATCATTGTTGAATGTGATTTTATTAGTAACTTAATTTTACTTTCAACATATTTTGACAACACCCTTTACATTTTAAATGATGACAGCTTTACTTTTCTATTGATGTTAAATTTATTAAGTTTCAATAACTCACATTGAATTTTACTGAATTATTGTAAGCTTTGTAAGAATTTGTTGTATATCAAATAGTGTTGTAAATAAAGTAAAAATTATATATATATATATTATATATATATATATATATATATATATATATATATATATATATATATATATATATATATATACATATATATATATATATATATAGTATTTAGGCTATGGGATCATCCATAAATGATGCCAGTAGATAGAGGGGCAGTGTGAGTTTAACAATAATTAACAATGGGGAGGGAATGTTGAGACCAAAATAATGTCAATTAAAAAATGGAATTAAAAAAAAAAGTTATTTTATTTAAAAAAAAGTAAAACAATTTATGCTAGCTATGAGCAGGTTTTAGAGGTATTTACACCAACAATGTGGTCTAAAAACTTCTTGCTTTTGTTGCTTAAAACTGTAGAGGATCATAGGAAAAACAATTTAAATTCAGAAATTAGCTTGCTTATCTGAAAGAACAATTGGTTGTTTTTTTTTTACTTTTAGTACTGTTGAGAATAAATGTATAATTGAACCAGAAAAAAATTGATGGAATATGCATTTTTTTATATTATATTAACAATTCAGATATACCATCATAATATGATAACAAAAACTGACATCATTTTCAATGGGAGATGGCAAAAAATTGACTGAGTTTGATATAGGGTGAGGGTGTTCAATAAACCGGGTCATCATCTGACATCATTATGCATAGATGATCCTATGATTTAGGTAAAATAAGTAATCAATTTGCCATATTTCTCTTTAGAAAGTGTTAGAAAAAAGCATTGTTATTCTGAAAATCTACCTATTGAGCAAGCTTTGACCACCTATTTTATAAATTTGAGAGACAGAAGTGGAAGTGCGAATCGCAAAAGAACTAATAACAATGCTCTAAATTGATTTTCACTTTGTAGACTAACATTAATATAGTATTTAGAAATAATAAATGAAGTTTACATAATTTTTATAATTTGTATTTATTTCCATTAATTATCAGTTGTCAGTCTCTATTTTATAAAACGAATTAAAAAACTATTTATTTATAGCATAATATTAATACATAAATACTAGTTTCCTAATGCTATTATCATCACAATGTTAATGGTATTCGTTTTAAAGTGAAACTTTGTATCAATTTTATTTTTTTAATGTTGTATATATATATATATATATATATATATATATATATATTATTTTTACTTTATTCAAGACACCATTTGATATACAACAAACCCCCACAAAGTTTACAATAATTCAGTTATGATAGTTTACAATAATTCAGTTACGATCTGAGTTATTGAAACGTAATAAATTTAACATCAATAGAAAAGTAAAGCTGTCATCATTTAAAATGTAAAGGGTGTTGTCAAAATATGTTGAAAATAAAATTAACAAATAAAATCACATTCAACAATGATAAACATTCTTACTGTAGTAAGAAATAGTACTAATTAACAAATTTGAACAAATAAATATAAAATTAACAAAAACAATGAATAAATAAGAACTTTAACTTGAACTTTAACTAAATCTTAAATTTGAATTAATTGGTACTAATTTGTTCAAGCATAACCTTAAAAAATAAGTTTCTATAACAAATTATATGTATAACTATTTATACATATAGTTAACTATCAGGAGTTATATGTATAACTATATCAGGAATTATATGTATAACTATATCAGGAGTTATATGTATAACTATATCAGGAGTTATATGTATAACTATATCAGGAGTTATATGTATAACTATGTGCATTTTAAAGTATACTATTTTATTTAAACATTACTTTAGATTATATTACTTTGAAAACTGGACCCAGAGGCTTTATTCCCAATAACACTGTGGTACTCCAGATTAAAAATTGAAAAGTTTCTGTTAATATCCTGTTTTTGTTCCTCAATGTAGTTTGTAAGTCCCTTAAGTCATAAGGACCTTATTATATCTAAAGTTAAAAGTTTTGGAGCATAAAAAAAGTTACAGAAACTTATCTCCCCCACCACCACCACCACCCTATTTTTTTCTTTTTTAACGAAGAAAATTGGGAATTCTTTGACTTTCAAACCTGCATTTCTTTGTAGGACACTGTAGTGTCCCATGCATGCATGCTTGGTTTTTGACAACATTTGAACTTTCATCAGTTAATTGTTTGCAGATAATATACTCAAGATCTATATTCAAATAACTATTATATTATCCTAATAATACGTCTATTTGCACAAATCTTAATCTTATTTCTATAAAGAAAGATAAACATTATTCGTGGTACTTACATACTTGCTGGCCATTCTCTATATTAATATAAAATATTTTCACACAATATAAACGTAACGCAATGCAATGTCGATTTAAAAATTTTTATTTAGTTTTTTTTTAAAAGTTTTTTTTTTAGTTTCCAGCTTTCAAATTAATTCCCATGCAAATCCCACATGAAACCCACGTGGGATTTCCCATGTGTGTAAATACCATATGGTTCCCACATGTAACCCATGTGGGATTACGCACATGGGTTTAAGGTGACAAATTTCCATACGGATACCACATGGGAAAATCCGTCCCACGTAAATCCCATCAATCCCACACGGAACCCACGCGGAGCCCATGTGGGACGCGGTTTTATTTTTCACTGGGGAATTGCAATTTGTGGACGCCGGCCAATATATAATTGGAGAACGGTATAATATTTTTTTATGAAATTTTCATGAAGTGTTGTCCATATTATACACTATGATATGAATAATATGGATTTTATTTAAATTTAAAAAAAAAAGTTTTGGGTCAATAAAATGATAAAAAAATATGACCTTAAACTTCGGTCGTCCTGTTAAGGTGGTGAGAAAAAGTTATGAAAAATCTGTTCCACTCATATCATAGACCTGCCTTATAACAACACTATGGTTCAGTATGGAAAGGTAGAAATGACTCAATTTCTTTGTATTTTGGCCGGCGTAAAGTCATTTTTTGGTCATTTTAGGGGTATTTTGTGGTTACCATGGCAACAATATGGACCTTAAAAAAAAGTTAGTCCATTATTCTTAATTTAATATAAGCATGTTACCAATAATCATTTTTTGTAAAAATGCTTAGATTTAAAATTAGAGGGGGGTACCCCCTTAAATTAGTTTTGGAGATTATTTAATGTTGGTGTTTTACAAAATTTTAAGTTTAAAAAATTATTTTACAAATAGATTTTTAGTTTTAATTTTTATTCAGGAGTATAATTATGATTGGATTGTCCAATTTTTGTAATATTTTTTCTGCAAAAATCAATTTGATATTCTAAGTGAGAGTATAATCTCAACATATAATCAAAAAATAATAGGATGAGGTACATAGACCAATGATCCATACGCTTTGTTTTCTTATAAATCAAATTCAAGTTTAGCGCTAAATGTCTGTACCAATTTAATCCACTCGCAAAACCCTTTGATATTGATTGGTCTATTAAAATTTTATTTATATTTTTACATCGTTTCCACTTACTAAGACTGTAAGGGTGGAATGCAAGAAGCAAACTTGAGTCAAGTTCGACTTGAACTTTACATGGTAACCAATAGCGACAGAGTATTTTTGGAGGGTAAACCACATCCTCTGCCGCTATTGGTTGCATTGTAAAGTTCATTCATTCCACCCTAAATGTGAAAAAACGTGCAAACTGGTCATCGGGAGATTTTTGAGCCAAAATTAACACCGTGATAATTCCGGGTTTTTAATTTTTTTAAGTCTAGTACTTGTATAATAATATTTTTGATAAGTAAAACTGCATCCTAAAAATGATAATATTAAAAAAAAAGTGAGAGTAAATCATTTATTATCTAAATCATATTTTGTGGTACATACTTTGTAAAGAAAAAAAATGGATTTTATGAATATCTGTATAAATGTAATTTTAAGAAATAATTTAAAATATGTAAACTATATTTAGATTATACTTCGTAGACTATAGGGGAAGTGGGGGCATAACCGCATATGGAGAAAACTTTTTTTTTAATATTACCTAATGAAAAACGTTATTTAATATTGCAAAAAACATACCTTGCGTTAGTAAAACAGTTACCCTCATTTTGTTTATGTCAAAAAGAGTGGCTGTTGCTTTTCTGAGAAGTTGTGCATAATAATGTTTATTTTGATAAAAATATTATACTTACATTTCTAGACCTTTTTTATAAGGGTTAAGCAATATTTGATTTTTGTGTTAAACATATGTGTTATCAGCGTTGTTTCATCAATTGAAAACGATTTTTGATATCAATCTAACCTAATAAGCAAGCTATGAAACTGTATTCTTTCTAAAAACTGCCCAGTGAAAAAGCGCACATGGGATACGCGTGGATTTTTTCCATATGTAACCCATGTGGGGATTATTATTTTGTCCCATGTGGGTTTCATATGGTAAATCCCATATGGATTCCATATGGCAAATCCCATATGGGATACGCGTGGGTTTTTACCATATGTAACCCATATGGGGATTATTATTTTGACCCATGTGGGTTTCATATGGTAAATCCCACATGGGTTTTATGTGGTAAATCCTACATGGGATATAGGTGGAAAATACTACATGTTATAGATCTTAAATGCCACATATTTTAATCCAAATGGTATAAAAGTAGTCAATACTAGACAAATGAAAGTCCGAATGCTTCTATGATAATTTTTAAAATTCTTTTAATTTAAAAATTACTTAAATAGTAATTTAAAATTAATCATCGAAGCTTTCAGAGAGGCTTAACTTAATCTGGTATTTGCTACTTTATCCCATTTGGTATTCAAAATGTGTAGCATTTTTGATCTTTTACATGTGATGTTTTTCACCTATAACCTATGTGGGATTTACCATAAATTATTAAGACGAAATTTTATAAAATTAAAAAACGTGTTGCAAAATGAATTTATTTTAAAATAAATGCTATTAATCAATACATCCAAAATGAATATTAAAAATATTATTTTTTCTTTTGCGATTTACACGCCGTTTTTTGGCGATTGAATTAATTAAATCGCTTCGGCTTGCATAATACCAAGGTTTTTAGTATCTTCTAACTTTCTTCAAACATTTTCTAAAAAAATAAATAAATACAAATATATATATATATATATATATATATATATATATATATATATATATATATATATATATATATATATATATATATATAAAAAGAGAGAGAGAGAGAGAGAGAGAGAGGAAGAGAGAGAGAGAGAGAGAGAGAGAGAGAGAGAGAGAGAGAGAGAGAGAGAGAGAGAGAGAGAGAGAGAGAGAGAGAGAAAGAGAGCAATTTTAATAAGGAACCTTATTAGTCGAGCAATTTTAATTATTAGCCAGGTTGAAGTCATTAATGACTACAATATTTCACAAATAATTATTTCCTAATTTATTACTTACAATGACTAACGTATTATGGGTAATTGAACACATATTATGCGTAATGTGCTTGAACCCATGAGGAGAATCCTGAAAAAAAGTGATCAATTAGGATAAGTAGTTAAACAAAAAAACAAAAACAAAAATGTAAAAACCTACTTTTTCAATGATGTAGACGTTGGGTGCAATAGCCACTGGATGCAAAAGTATCTTTACTTTTTCGTCACACACACGGCCTTCTATAATAACAGGCCTTGACATCGCGCAAAATGCCGTAAAAACTGAAGGCCGATTAAACTTTCACTTTTACTTATATTGATATATTTTTATATTAGGTAGGGTGTAATGGCAGTCTATGTTTTCTAATAATAATCTCTAGTAAAGACGGAAATATAAAAAGAAAACCAAAAAGTTGTTAAAAGATAATCATATTTTTCGTATTTCAAATTTCATTAAGAATATTTATGTAATATTAAATAGTATCAATAACAAGCAGAACCATAACAAAGTATATATCTATATATTAAAAAGATAACTGTATTTTTAATTTTTTTTGCTAAAAATGGTAACAATAAAAATCACCAACAATAAAAAACACCAACAAAAGTTGATTCAAGCAAAACAAAAGTTTTATCAATATATCTCAACAGGGTAAATATATACAAATCCAAACATATTGAAAGACATATAGGCTAATGAGAAAATAAAAAACATAACTAGTAAATAGCATAATTAATTACAAAACTAATTTTCACATAATTTATGATAGCTTTAGTATTTTGGGAGTGGTAATTAGTGAGTAATTCTTTAGCAGAATATTAGAATATACTCTGCATTGTTTTTTTGTGATTTTAAATTAATATTTAGCAGTAATGAACTAAAACTGAGTAACACAAAATGTTCTGTATAAAGGGTCAGTAGCACCTTGAAAAAAAAAAAGCAAAATATTGACCATTAGAAAAGAGCATCAGAAGGAATTTCAAGTCCGCCTCTGTTTAGGCAATACAGATAACTTCCATATTTATAATAACAATTGGTAGAATCATTATAAATTTTTATTTCACTTTTTTGCACATAGCCAGCTATGTAAACTATAGCCACTAATGTAGATTTATTAACTGAGCTTTCAAGATCATGTATATTATCCAGAAGTTCTTTTTCATCAGTAGAAATATCTCTAAAACATATGTCACAAGTATGACCATCGATACCATCAACAGGAATGTCAAGTTGTAATATCAATTTAGTAAGTTGAATATTAATTTTTTCAAATACAGATTTAGCGTTTATAAAGTAAGTACCTCCAGATCCCTGTCAAAGCTTAGAAAAAGCTTTTTCAAGGGGATCTGTTGAAAACCAACCTAATAAGACAAACTTTGCTCCATTACTCAACAAAGTTTCTACAAGATCAACAAAGCCATAACATGAATGCGCTATTGCATTGCTAGTATCTAGCGTAAGCTGTTTTACACGCTTACCTGTAGGTTTCATAAAATTTGACAGTTCAGCAATATCTCGTAGCAGTTGTAACTGTTGATCACCAACTGAGTGGATTTCTTTGCATAATTCATTTCTAAACCGAATGCCAGCACCAGGTGCTTTGACATTAACAACATTCGAAAAAAAATTATTTTTTCAATAAATACAGCAGTACCTTCAAATGCTTTATTTTCAATCTCTGGATGCGTTCTTAATACAGCTACTGTTTTTTTGCAAAAAACAGACAAACAAAACTTTACAGATTGTCTCTCTATTGGTTTTGGATAAACTGATTTAGCTGTAAGTTTAGAGAGTTTAAAAAGACTATTACACTCAGTTTTATATATAGTTTCTAAATCACTCCACTTAGCCAAAGCCAGTTCTTTATTGTTCAAAAATTGAAGTTCCCCAGTCTTTTTTGTCAACCAATTGTTTCGTATAGATTCTAGTAGATGCACATAATCATACAATAAATATATACCTGATGTTGTTAACCATGGTTTACTATCAACTGTTTTAAACATTCCAAAAAATCTTTGATTTACTTGGTTACCATCAGTAATTATTACCAGTGTCTTACTATTTTCGATATTATTTATTGTATAGACAATTTGTTGACATTGAGCAAACTGAAATTCAGAGGAAAGATTTGCAACAGGTTGAGCTCTACATATAAATTCTGGACCTCCAAAAAGACATTTAATCATAAATGATAAAATTGTTTTAGCTAACTTTTCAGGGTAGTTTACTGCTTGACCAAACAAAGCACCTCTTTGGTAAAGCAATGAAGCTTTGACATAGACCTCATCAATTAGTAGTATGGAAATTCCTTTTAATGGATTTAAATTCATAAATATACTATTTATGAAACTTAGATCCTCCATTGAGCTTATTTTTGAAGTCAATCGTGTTAAAGTCCTTATACTTGGCAACTTGTAGTCAATACACAAACAATCATATAAACTTCGTTGTAGTTGTAATTGATATTGTAGTTGAAGTTGAGATAGTCCGATATGCACAGAGATACACAGCATTTCAAAGGCATTTTTTAAGGTATTTAAAAAAACTAATCGTTAGTTTGACAATATTATTACCTTACAATGTTAACGCCTTGAAACTTACAACGTTATCGTCTTGAAGTTGCGCTATCTAATTTATAAACCAATCAAATTTTAAAGATTTATTAAAAAAGCGCGAACACAAACTTTCGTCTAATGTTAAAAGATGAAAATGTAAACACAGTATTAGGAATTGGCCTTCAGTTTAACAAATTTGTTGCGCGATGTCAAGGCCTGTTATTATAGAAGGCCGCGGTCACACATAATATAATATTCTGAAACTAATAAACAAACATCTAAATTTCTATAAGTAAATTTATTCTTTGATCATTGCCTTTATATCCTATCTTATTTTCATATCATAATCTATTATGGTATTATTTATATAACATATTACAACAATATTATTAAATTTGTGATGTTCAAATATCATATGAACATTCTCTAACATGTTCATATGATATTTGAATATAGTTCTTGAGTATATTATCTGCAAACAATTGACTGATGCAAGTTCAAATGTTGTCAAAAACCAAGCATGCATGCATGGGACACTGCAGTGTCCCACAAAGAAATGCTGGTTTGAAAGTCAAATTTTCTTTATTAAAAAAAAATATTAAAATAGGGGGGAGATAAGAAGGTTTCCGTAATTTTTTTTAGGCTCCAAAACTTTTAACTTTATATATAATAAGGTTCATAAAACTAAGGGACTTACGAAGTAAATTGAGGAACAAAAACAGGATATTTACAGAAACTTTTCAATTTTTAATCTGGAGTACCAGTGTAATTGGGAATTAAGTCGCTGGGTCCAGTATTCAAAGTAATATGATCTAAAGTAATATATAAATTAAATAAAATGCTTTAAAATGCATGCAGTTATACATATAACTCCTGACAGTTAACTATATGTATTACTAGTTATACATAAAATTTATTATATAAACTTATTTTCTAAGGTTATGCTTGAACAAATTAGTACCAATTAATTCAAATTCAAGATTTAGTTCAAGTTCAAGTTCTTATTTGTTCATTGTTTTTTCACTATTTTATATTTAATTGTTCAAATTTGTTAACTGGTACTAATTCTTACTACAGGAAGAATATTTATCATTGTTGAACGTGATTTTATTAGTAACTTAATTTTACTTTCAACATATTTTGACAACACCCTTTACATTTTAAATGATGATAGCTTTACTTTTCTATTGATGTTAAATTTATTACGTTTCAATAACTCAGATTGAATTTTACTGAATTATTGTAAGCTTTGTAAGAATTTGCTGTATATCAAATGGTGTTGTAAATAAAGTAAAAATTATATATATATATATATATATATATATATATATATATATATATATATATATATATATATATATATATATATATATATATATATATATATATATATATATATATATAGAGAACCCTTAGATGTTGTCCGAAAGTTTTTTCCATATTTTGTTGACAAAAAGTAAAAATTAAAATGCAAGACCGGAACTTTTTTTTTTTAATAATGATAGACTGCCTGCCCCAACCAAACCCTCAGTCGATGTAGCAGCACTCCCTTGCGGGTCAGGCTATTTGTCAGTCGATGTAGCAGCACTCCCTTGCGAGTCAGGCTATTTGTCAGTCGATGTAGCAGCACTCCCTTGCGAGTCAGGCTATAAGATAGTCGATGTAGCAACACTCCCTTGCGAGTCAGGCTATAAGATAGTCGATGTAGCAACACTCCGCGCATGATTTACAGTAAAAAAAATAAAAATAAAAACATTTTATTATAAAAAATAAAAATAAAAACATTTTATTAAAAAAATTAAAAATAAAAACATTGTTTATATTTTTAAAAACATTCAGAATGTTTTAAAAACATTCAGAATGTTTTTAAAAACATTCTGGTCAATTAAATTTGCGTTTTTGTGGTTTTTTTAAAAAACGATTAATTTGTAATTAAATTAATGGTTTTTACTTTCGTCCAACACGGAAATGTTGGACGAAAGTTAAAAGTAATTAAAAGTGACGTATATGTTGGCGTAAGAATCACTTTTTTCCTTCCGCTCTTCCCAAAGCCAACAAACTATAGATTTATATATATATATATATATATATATATATATATATATATATATATATATATATATATATATATATATATATATATATATATAGTATTTAGGCTATGCCAGTAGATAGACGGGCAGTGTGAGTTTAACAATAATTAACAATGGGGAGGGAATGTTGAGACCAAAATAATGTCAATTAAAAAATTGAATTAAAAAAAAAAGTAAATTATTTTATTTAAAAAAAAGTAAAACAATTTATGCTAGCTTTAGGCAGGTTTTAGAGGTGTTTACACCAACAATGTGGTCTAAAAACTTCTTGCTTTTGTTGCTTAAAACTGTAGAGGATCATAGGAAAAACAATTTAAATTCAGAAATTAGCTTGCTTATCTGAAAGAACAATTTGTGTTTTTTTTTTAATTTTAGTACTGTTGAGAATAAACGTATAATTGAACCGGAAAAAAATTGATGGTATATGCATTTTTTATATTATATTAACAATTCAGATATACCATCATAATATGATAACAAAAACTGACATCATTTTCAATCAGAGATGGCAAAATATTGACTGAGTTTGATAAAGGGTGAAGGTGTTCAATAAACCTGGTCATCATCTGACATCATTATGCATAGATGATCCTATGATTTAGGTAAAATAAGTAATCAATTTGCCATACTTCTCTTTAGAAAGTGTAAGAAAAAAGCATTGTTATGCTGAGAACCTACCTATTGAGCAAGCTTTGACCACCTATTTTATAAATTTGAGAGACAGAAGTGGAAGTGCGAATCGCAAAAGAACTAATAACAATGCTCTAAATTGATTTTAACTTTGTAGACTAACATTAATATAGTATTTAGAAATAATAAATGAAGTTTACATGATTTTTATAGTTTGTATTTATTTCCATTAATTATCAGTTGTCAGTCTCTATTTTATAAAATGAATTACAAAACTATTTATTTATAGTATAATATTATTACATAAATACTAGTTTCCTAATGCTATTATCATCACAATGTTAATGGTATTCATTTTAAAGTGAAATTTTGTATCAATTTTATTGTTTTAATGTTGTATATATATATATATATATATATATATATATATATATATATATATATATATATATATATATATATATATATATATATATACATATTATTTTTACTTTATTTAAAACGACATTTGATATACAACAAACCCCTACAAAGCTTACAATAATTCAGTTAAGATTTAATCTGAGTTATTGAAACGTAATAAATTTAACATCAATAGAAAAGTAAAGCTGTCGTCATTTAAAATATAAAGGGTGTTGTCAAAATATGTTGAAAATAAAATTAAGTTACTAATAAAATCACGGTTCAACAATGATAAACATTCTTACTGTAGTAAAAAATAGTACTAACTGATAAATTTGAACAAATAAATATAAAATTAACAAAAACAATGAATAAATAAGAACTTGAACTTGAACTAAATCTTGAATTTGAATTAATTGGTACTAATTTGTTCAAGCATAACCTTAAAAAATAAGTTTCTATAACAAATTATATGTATAACTAGTTATACATATAGTTAACTATCAGGAGTTATATGTATAACTATATCAGGAATTATATGTATAACTATATCAGGAGTTATATGTATAACTATATCAGGAGTTATATGTATAACTATATGCATTTTAAAGTATACTATTTTATTTAAACATTACTTTAGATTATATTACTTTAAAAACTGGACCCAGAGGCTTTATTCCCAATAACACTGTGGTACTCCAGATTAAAAATTGAAAAGTTTCTGTTAATATCCTGTTTTTGTTCCTCAATGTAGTTTTTAAGTCCCTTAAGTCATAAGGACCTTATTATATCTAAAGTTAAAAGTTTTGGAGCATAATAAAAGTTACAGAAACTTATCTCCCCCACCACCACCACCCTTTTTTTTTCTTTTTTAACAAAGAAAATTGGGAATTCTTTGACTTTCAAACCTGAATTTTTTTTGTGGGACACTGTAGTGTCCCATGCATGCATGCTTGGTTTTTGACAACATTTGAACTTTCATCAGTTAATTGTTAGCAGATAATATACTCAAGATCTATATTCAAATAACTATTACATTATCCTAATAATACGTCTATTTGCACAAATCTTAATCTTATTTCTATAAAGAAAGATAAACATTATTTGTGGTACTTATATACTTGCTTGCCATTCTCTATATTAATATAAAATATTTTCACACAATATAAATGTAACGCAATGCAATGTCGATTTAAAATTTTCTTTTTTTTAGTTTTTTTTTAAAAGTTTTTTTTTTTAGTTTCCAGCTTTCAAATTAATTCCCATGCAAATCCCACATGAAACCCACGTGGGATTTCCCATGTGTGTAAATACCATATGGTTCCCACATGTAACCCATGTGGGATTACCCACATGGGTTTAAGGTGACAAATTTCCATACGGATACCACATGGGAAAATCCGTCCCACGTAAATCCCATCAATCCCACACGGAACCCACGCGGAACCCATGTGGGACGCGGTTTTATTTTTCACTGGGTGTCCTTTGGGGCAGAGCCGCATAGACGCTCAGGAGGCACAACCGCATGCTAGTAATATTTATCATTGCTAGATAATTCTGAATGACAACGATCGTCACACTTGAATGTGTTTATGTAAAAAGTTAAATAGAAATAGTTTTGTTTAGACAAGTTGGAAACTAAATTTCGTATTTTTTTGTTAAAGGTTTTTAGTGAAAAATGAAGTTAAAAAAAATATATATATTTTTATTGCGTGTAAATTTACGAATCTCTTAAAAATGTCCAAAAACCAATAAAAACAAATTAAATTACATATCCGACATAAAAATCAAGACATTTGATTTTTATTTCGTATACAAAAAGATTACTTAAATTTGAATGAAAATGAACTTGAATAAAAAGGGTTTTTCTTCTTTCACTTTTCAAAGTTTCTCATGATAAGGTTTGAAATACATTTTCAACTCTATCACGATATATGTATTTATATTGCCTCTAATCTTTTCAATTGAAACTTAATTAAGTTGCTCTAAAATTAGATTTTGTTTTATGCTTTAATAAATATTAATTTATAATAAATTTAATTATTAAACTTATCTTTGATTAGATTTATAAAAAGTGGAAGTTGCTATCTAAATTTAAAATGAGTTTATCTTTATTACTAGATATGTTGCTTGGTTACGAAAATTATTTTTAGTTTTAATAAAATTATGATTAAAAAATTGTTTTAATGTGATTTTTAGGTGATAAGTTATGTGATATTGTTAACTGCATTCATGTAATATTTGAAAAACAAAGTACTTCATTATGGTCGTTACTTAGGTGGAAGAAGATTACATAACAATCTTTTGTTAACATTAAATAATGATAGATTGATATAGATAAGGATTTTAAATAAATACTTTTAAGGCTAAAAACATTAAATAAATTTTTTTTTTAAATAGTAATAAATTTAAACAAATACTCAAGAAATTTATAAATATACATACAGATATATATATATATATATATATATATATATATATATATATATATATATATATATATATATATATATATCATATATATATATATATATATATATATATATATATATATATATATATATATATATATATATATATATATATATATATATATATATATATACTTATTCATTTATAGTTGAAATGGGACTTTTATTTGATATAAAGAACATTTTGGTAATTTTGCTCATTACTCAAAGCTATGCAACATTGATACCAAATGATTCAACAACTAGTATTAGAGATGGCAGTGCACCAGTATGTACGACAGTTTCTCAAACAACATACACTTTGTTTTTAAATCAAGTAATTTCTCAGACTACGTATCAGGAGGTTTGCACAAGCGTATAAATGTACAAATATGCAAATTTTATTTAATAACTATGTTTATGAATGAAATTCTGGTTTAGTGTTTTCTACTAATTTTTTTTATATTTAACTAATAAGAGTTTTTAAAAAGCTATTTTTTTTTTAATTTAATATTAACAGTTTGAATTTAAAATACTTTTTTTGGAAAAACAAATCTTAAAACAAATTTTTTAATATCTTAAATACTTAGTTTTTTGGGAAACTTTTTGTAGAGGAAGTAATCCTTGAACTTTTTGATAACAATTGTAGTTCAAGCAATAGATTTATAGCAAATTTTAAACTTAAATGAATATGTAATAATATTTTAAACAAACATTTATAATATTCAAATAAATTTATTTGATTTAATAAAGAAAAGGTGTACAATAATAAAAAAGTTGTAAATTAATTGTATTTACTAAGAGAAGGTGTTTTACGTATTTTTTTCATTTTGTTTTCCGTAAAAATTTACGTATAAAGTCGAATTGGGTATTACATATCCGCTCTGATATTGAACCAATATCCTTAAGTGTTTAATATATAAACAATTTTATTTAAAATTTTTGGTATCTTCCGTTCGCGTTTGAATTACATTTATATGTTACAGATAGATATGTTTGTTGCAAATATTTTATAGAAGATATTTTATAGTTAAGAGATGCAAAAAGATTTTACATTATTTTTATAGAAATCTGAAAGACTTTTATTTAATTCAAATGGAGACTTTCTAATTAAAATAAAAGTGTAAATTAACTTTTAAAATAATCGTTTGACACTGCATATTTCAAATATATTGAAAAGGAAAATTATAATATGATTTTATTTGGTTTAAATACAATTAAAAAAATGTTTTACTGAGTCACAAAAAGGATATAAGTTTTTCTAGTTAATAAACGTTTCAATTTTTCTTTAAAAACTTCCAATACTGCTATTGGAAGTTATTAAAAAGATACAATTGTTACCACAAAAACCATACTTTTATGCCATTTTTGTTTACAGTAATTTACATCGGAACAAATCAAAATAGCGGGAAACCTGAGTTTTAGTATAATTTGTATTAATACGTCAAAATAATTTTTTAAAACGTACTTTTGTCATATATAATAATTAGTCATCTTTTTAAATGTTTATTGTCAACTTTGGCAATATAATTATTTCCTGTAATATAAAATTAACATTATTTACTTTAAATATAAATATAAAATTATTACAGGAAATCTAGCATGATCATTGTCAATGAAATAATAGCGTAAAATATTAAACAGTGTAAAAAAATAAATAAAGTAGTATAAAATATTTCTGATATAATATACTAAATCTTTAATATTATTCAAGATTTCTGATATAATATACTAAATCTTTAATATTATTCAAGATTTCTGATATAATATACTAAATCTTTAATATTATTCAAGATTTCTGATATAATATACTAAATCTTTAATATTATTCAAGATTTCTGATATAATATACTAAATCTTTAATATTATTCAAGATTTCTGATATAATATACTAAATCTTTAATATTATTCAAGATTTCTGATATAATATACTAAATCTTTAATATTATTCAAGATTTCTGATATAATATACTAAATCTTTAATATTATTCAAGATTTCTGATATAATATACTAAATCTTTAATATTATTCAAGATTTTATTGTTTGAAGACGATTCTTAAAAATAATAATAACAAAAAAAATAATAACAAGATTAGATCTAACCATAAATATACGTGAATTAGGGGTGGAAAAGTTGCAATTATGGAAAGATTTACTTAACGGAATATGAAAAAACGAAGAAACTAGCAACAAAAAAAACTTAGACAAAATAACGGTAGCTTCAGTTATATTTATTTCCGAGGTAAAGAAAAATTTAAAACAATTTGGCCATAATTATGATACATTTATGTATCATAATTATGGCCATATTGTTTTAAAAGATTACAATTGGCTTATAGGAAATTTTATGAACAATGTAAATAGCCATTTTGGTTCTGCGAGGCTTTATAAACAATTAGAGAGCAAAGTAAAAGAGAAAAGACAAAGGAACCATCCACTGAACATCATAAAACTCTACCTTTAGTTTCTGCAGTGGACTTGTACTTTTGCAAGTGATAAGTCTGTTAATTTAGAGTGAAATAATATGTCAAAGAGATCAAAAATGTTAAAGACACTCTGGATAAAGCATTTTCAGTATGAGTATAGAATAAACTTTTGCAATAAAAATGGACACTAATCTCAGCAATAAACAATATTAAATGATCAGAAGCCCGACTTTTGTACCCAATGTACTTATTTATTGCACCTTGCACGATATTTTAGTGGAAAAATTGAAATCTTAAGCTGAAAATATACATTTTTCGTAAGTTTTCTGCAAGTTGTCTATTTTAAAGCATGTTAATAAAAAATGATTGATATGACAAAATGTGGTCAATATAAAAAAATATTTGGAGTTTTTTATAGAATAATTGATTTTGATGCAGCATTAACCAAAGGTAATTATAAGCAAAAATATGAAAAAAGCAACGCAAATATAGAAGTACGAGATGGAGAAATTAAGAGTAGGAAATGCGGAAATTTGAAATATGAAAATCTTTCAAGTTTTTGTTTTTGTAGACATCTTCATCTATAATATAAAGAAGATAGTCTAGTATTATCAAGAGAAGAAAAAACAAATTTAATAAAATCATATGACTACCTTAGAGACGTTTTACAAAGTTTTTAATTGCTGCAGAATTAATGTAAACCTTTTGTATTCAGCTATAAGATTGCACGGTTATCATGGACTTGCTAATGCGAACCTGGCTGAGCCAAGAACGCCTTGTATAGAAAGATACCGTAGAGAAGAGTGCGGTTGATTGTCACAGTTTTTACGTTTTAGACTGCTTATATTTTACTTTTTTATTAAATCAAAGCCAAACTTTAAATCAAGGTAGTTTAATTATATCAGTTAATTATTACAATGATTTCATGATATTGAATTATACTGTAATGTTATATCCTGATTTTAATGTAATATACTGAAAACTTTAGTTTTCTTTCAAAACTACAACATGACTTAAACCATAATAAGTGTGTTTTTAAAAATGCTGTTTAATTAAATACTGTAAGATAATTAAACTTCACCAATAAATTGCATTAAGCCTGTGAATTCTTGTGAACCCAATCCATGTGAATTCTTTATGAACCCATTTTTAGCAAAGGTGGTATTGAATCCACTGTTCCCTTTATCTGCTGTAAGCAAATGATTCAAAACAGTAGATGTATAAATATTCTTTATCTTCAGATGAATTCAAGACTGTGAAAGTGCTTTTTTTTAGCAAAATTTAACTTTAACAATTTTTTTTATTTCCATTCACACATAATTTAGGATTTTTAGTCTTACGAGTTTGCTTGTTTAGTTCATTAGTAAGCTGATGCTTTGAACAGTAAATAAGAATAATTGTTCAACATTTTTTCCTAGTTCTTTTTGATGCTAACTTTTAAACTGCTCTAGGCAGAGCTCTAATACCCTTGGGAGGTATGATTGAATTTTTGAAAAACTAATGAAGTAATTTGGTCATGATCAGAGATTTTATGTGATACAAGTGGATCTTTTGTATTTCAGTCTAGCTGATCAGCTGGGATGTGAATAGATTCTTTAAACCTTTTATTTGATGTTTCTAGTTAAACTGAAGACGGTTGGCAGGTTATAATTTGAATGAGCATGTGAAGAAGATGGGTTTAGGCGATCAGTTGCATAGTATGGACAACAATCAGCATCAGTAAAAATATCAGGATTAAACAGGTAAATACACGTTGCAGCAAAATATTCTCGGAAAATATAGCCTGTGGAAATGCAATGTTTACAGCTTTTGATAATGTATTGTAACGGTTTTTTTCAGGATTGATTACAAACCATGAAGTCATAGCAGTACTTATTTAGTTTTTGAGTGGACCATAAATTGCCTTATCCAAGGGGTGCAATCTGTGAGTGCTATGCGGTGGAAAAGTAAACATTACAAGCCCATTATTATTTGAAAAATCTAATTCTTCAATATTAGATTTTATGATTGTCAAGCAAAAATAATAAACAAGGCTTTTCTTTAGTGCATTATGTATTGCGTACAAAATATTGCAGATATTATACAAAGTTTTTTTTTTTCCATCCGATCACTTGATGCTCCTTTTGGAAAATGATCTTTAAAGTTTTACAAGGAATAATAAAAAAAATGGTGGAAGGCTATTTTCAATAGGATTTGTTGTAGATTCTAAAGTTACAAGTAGTCCTCGTTCAGCTGATGTGATAGCTCCTACTTAATTTAATCCTTTCCTTGCAATAATTTTTTAGGTCTCCGTACAATAGTTTAGTTTCCAGCTTGTTTTTCTTCAATCCAAGAGTTAGGAACTTTTATATTATTTTTAATTGCAAGCTTTTTTACTTCTCATATCACATGATAAGTAAAAACAATGTTTTTACTATAACGTGTTAATGTTCGGTTGTCAATCCCATGGTCCTTTGCTGCTGATCTATTAGATATGTTATTATTCTTTACATCTTTAACGGCACGCATTTTGACGTCTGCGAAAGTTTAACTTCTATTAGTTTTCTTTAAAAATGTCCGAGCATGTTTATTATCAAGCAAAAAATAAATTTTCACATATCTATTTATACACTAAATATATATATATATACAAAACAAGTATGCATATGTATATATGATATATATAAAAACAAGTAATGTATTTCTTATTTTACAATTATATTAAACAATGATTTGAAACATTAAATTACTGCGCAGTGGTTATACACATAATACTGAAAAGATAAATATTTTATACTATTTATGTTTAGTTAAATAAGTATTACCTTATATATTTGAATAAAATCATTAAAGTCTCTCTCAATGAATGCTGACATCTTAATACAAAGAATTTGAATAAGTTGTTTGAAAAAAAAAGGCGCACAATTGAGGTAAATGCGACATCCAACCATTTATTTTGTGACAAGTAACCTCGTCTATGTTTGTAGACACCTGTAAATTTACTCACAAGCGTGTGAGTTTCATGAGAATTTAATATAAATTACGCTTCTTAAATAAATAAAAAACTTTTTAAACGTACATTTTAAATACAATAAAAACATTTCCGTTTAGAAAATGAAAAATTTTAAGTATGTGAAGTTCTTACACATATATTTATGATATTATCATATTATATCATCATTACATATCACGAAATTCTTTTACATATCAAAAACACTTATAAATAAATAACTTTTTTTTTACACGGTAAAAAAAAGATGGAATTAACTGTGAAAATGTTGTGTGTTTTTTGTTAGGTTTTTGTTGCACGATTTAATAGTTCTAAATCTTTTCTATATTTAATAAACCTTGTGACAACCAACCTGTGTGACAACCAACTCCGCTCTCACCTTCACATCAAGGTATCCTATGGTGCAAATTTTAAAACCTTTTAAGTTTGTCCGCGGAAAAAATTATTTAATTTGAATTTCAAATTAAGTGAAATTTTGACTTAATAGTGTGCAAATTAAAACAACTGTAGAATGAGAACCACTCTATAAAATTTTTATAAACTGTTGCAGACTTGATATATGGTCACACCAAACTTTGCATAAAATCTCAGTCTAATTGGTTAACTTTTCTTTTTTTTTTTTTTTAACATCTTCGCTTCCAACAAGGCTGCAAGCAGCCACTAATTAAAGTTGGAAGTTGCTGAAAGAGAAAAGATGAAGATTGTAGAGCAAGATAACGATTGACGGACGACTTAAAAGATTGCAAATTATATGAATCAGGAAAGCGAGATGAAGGAAGCGAATTCCAAAGAGCTGATGTTCGAGGAAAAAAACTAGACGAACAAGCGTTTTTGGAGCACTTAGGAACAGTCACAGAAAAAGGATGACACTTAATTGAATGACGAGTAACACGAGAATGAATTATAGTAGATGGCACAAGAGACGTTAGCTCTTTAGAGCAGTGTCCGTTATAGTATTTGTAGAAAAGAGAAAGAGAAGCAACATTACGACGATGTGATAATGGTTGGAGGTTGGCTGCAAGAGCAGGTCCAACAATGTTTACAATGCGTTTTTGCACCTTGTTTAAAAGAGAAAGGGCATCATTAGAAGATCCGCCCCAGATATGACAACAGTATTCCATACAAGGCCGGATTTGAGATTTATAGAGATAGAGAATAGAATCCAAAGTAAGAAAGTGACGAGCTCGATAAAGAGATGCAACCTTAGCAGATGCTAATTTTGCAACTGATTTGATATATGGTTTCCAAGAAAGATTGGAAGTAAGAGTTAATCCTAGAAGATAAAGAGTAGGTGACTCATCGAGTACATCACCGTTCATAAATATAGGAAGATCTAAATTATTGCGATAACGATTGGCTGAAAAAAATTGAGTTTTATCTGAATTAAATTTCACCAGCCACTGTGAGTCCAATTCTGTAGCAGAAGTGAGATCTTTTTCAAGCTCATAAGACACCATAAGAAGAAAACTTATGGAGAAGACCAGCATGCCAAACTTTATCAAAAGCTTTTGAAATATCAAAAGCGATGGCCTTAACATCTCCACTTTTATCTAATGCACGATAAAACCTGTCAGTTATTACTGTTAGCAAATCAGCTGTAGAACGAGAAGATCGAAATCCATATCGATGGTCAGAAAGTAAGTTATTAGATTCAAGATGAGAAATTAAGTGTTTGTTAATTAAAGATTCAAAAACCTTGCTTATGATAGGAAGAAGACTTATGGGACGGTAGTTAGACGAATCGGATCGCTCTCCAGAATTTTTGAAGATAGGGATAACAGATGCCGCTTTCCAGCAGTCTGGAAAGCAAGACTTTGATAAGCACTTGTTGAATAGTTTTGAGAGTATAGATGACAGCTCCGGAGAACACTTCTGCAAGACAATAACAGGTATGTTGTCCGGGCCACAAGCTGTAGAGGAGTCTAGGGAGGAAATCACTTTAGATACAGATGCTGGAGTGATATGAATGTCAAGCAATGGATCTACCTGTTTGTTGGCAACATCAGGTAGAACGCAACTAGTGGAATCAAGAGAAGATATTGATGAAAAGTTTTTAGCAAACAATTCGGCTTTGTCTTTAGGTGAGGTGACAAAGTCTAAACCATACAAGAGAGGTGGAATTATAGATTTGCCCTTATTATTGATATTATTAAAGATTCTCCAGAAGTCACGAGAGCCTAATTTTTGAGATGAGATACGAGATTTCATGAACTGAGAATAGCGGGTTTTGGCGTTAGACAAAACCTTTTTACAATTGTTTCTAGCGGTTATAAACAGACGTCTGTTTTCTGGAGAATTGTTTTGCTGATAAATATGGAAGTAACGGTTTCGATTGGCAATCGCAGCAGCACAGTGTGAAGAAAACCATGGAGGAGAGTGAGGCTTGACCTGGAATTGTCGAGAGGGAATAAAAGATTCCATGCCAGCCTGAATCCACGAAGTTATGTAAGAAGCACATTTGTCGACAGGAAGACGAAAGATTTCTACCCAAGGGCCATCACAAAGAAAATCACGGAAAGAATCCCAGTCAGCTTTACTGTAGTTGTAAGAGGTACGATAATAGGGGGATTCAGGTGATGAAGAAGAACGAGATATTAGTTTTAGAGAGATCAAACTGTGATCAGAAGAACCTAAGGGTGAATGTGGAGAAACTGAGCACTGACTAGTACCAGAAACAAGACATAAGTCGAGTAGAGCAGGTAAATGATTCGGGTTGTCAGGAAAGCGAGTTGGAAAGTTGACTATTTGAGTTAGGCATTGAGAAAGGCAAAAGTTGTGGGCTTTAATGCCTGCCGAATTACTGACACTAGAGCCAAGCCATTCAGAGTGGTGAGCATTAAAGTCACCAACAACAACTATATTAGCTGATGGATAAAGAGAGAGGGCTTGGTCAATATGATCAGAAATAACGTCAAAAAGTGTGCAGTCTTGAGATGAAGGAGAGCGATATAGAACAAAGAGAAAAGCGATAGACTGAAGTGGTGCTAAACGAAAGCATATAAAAGAATAGTTTGTGGATTTAAACCTAGTTTCACGACAAATGGGTGAATTCTTACGAATGTAAATGCCGAGGCCAAGCATGTGACTATTGGAGTCTTTACGAATTAGAGGAAGAGAACCATCAACACTAAGATCACAAGATGAGACAGCCGAAATCAAATTAGTCTCACAAAGAGCAAGTAGGTCTGGTGAACTTTGCAAGAGATAAGACTCAACAGAAGAATTGTTACTTCGAAGACCACGAATATTAGTGAATGATAGGTTTAGAGAACTTGGTGATGATGATGGTTTTTTGTGTTTTATAGTTTTCGGTACTTTATTCATTTTAAACTAGATTGAAGAACTTGACTCAAAGCTTAGATAGTACTTAGAACACTGTTTAATAGCCCAAGCAATTGCCTCATTACTACTAATAAACCTTAAGCCATAACAAAGGGCTCCAAATGATGCCTCCGCAATGAACACCAAAAGTACAAACAGGGACACCATCAATCCGCAACATGGCACTGTTAAATACTTTGCTATTTTTCAGCTGTTGATGGAATCAGCCTCTCTGAGAGCTACCACAGAGTTCGGGAAACCTGACTACCAGCCGGCCTCAGAACCATAAAACTGAGTTTTAGAGCTGTACCCTCATTAGGAGATAATAGAATGAGTTGCCTATTCATAAAAACAAAGACACAACTAAAACCCATGCATTGGGTCAAGAAGATCCAGCATTCAACATCCTAAACTGGAAACAATGTATTAAAATACATCTGCGCCAGCCTAATAGATGAAGAAGGGGTGCGAGGCTGGTCAACAGATAGAATCTTTTTACCCCTTAAGTCTTTGCCTAGGAGGCCTTCTACAAGACAGCAGCTGGGTGCATTTAACATCTGCCCTAGATGAGTATTTTTATCGAGACACCATCTCTAGCCTTTACTCAACCAAGAGCCCCAAGGCAGAGGGTGTTTTAAATCGGAGTTGGCATCTCCTAGCCTTTGCCTTAAAAGGCGTATCCTACAAGGCAGCAGGACATGAAGCAGATTGTACTGGGTTACATGTTACCAGTAGCAGGATAACCTGATCTGACTGAGTAGATCTAATTAAAGATTTACGACAGTTATAGTTTAAATTTCGTTAGTGATTTGCTACTTAGACCTTAAAACGGTACCAATAACTGTGATTTTTGGTCACTCTTTTCATAATAATGGTTGCATGAGTGTTCTAATATGTAATACCAAAAATTTTC
This sequence comes from Hydra vulgaris, assembly GCF_038396675.1. Taxonomy (NCBI): domain Eukaryota; kingdom Metazoa; phylum Cnidaria; class Hydrozoa; order Anthoathecata; family Hydridae; genus Hydra; species Hydra vulgaris. The sequence goes on from NC_088927.1 coordinate 15,819,781, forward strand.
GTCATAAATATTTTATTAGTAAATGTAGCATTTACACTTCATAAACTAAAGTATTGATTTGCTATTTATAGCGTGGTTAGGTTTGCTTATGCATAACGTGAATATATTTATACATATAATACATTTTCTAAGATATTAACTACTGGCCAAAAGCTAAAAAATTAATCCAAAACATTGCCAAAAGACTACCAGTTGGTTAAACAAACATAAAAAGTATTTGTTAGCAAATCTTTTTTTGAATTTATTTTTAAAGTTAAGTAAAAAAATAACTATTTAAACCTATTTTTTACATTATATTACCATCATATAACATCCGATTTCATTGTGAGACATTTTATTTTTGAGATTTTCTTCACAAAAAATGTATTCATAAATTAGGTCAACATACTCTTTTAGTAAAAAATCTCTACAATAGAGTAAAAGCGGATAGAATGAAATAGAGGATAGAATGAAGTAGTTTAGAAAACGTTAATTCTTTTGGTCGTACTTAATTATTAAACAAACATTATTCAAAAGTTTTTGATTATGCTGAGGAGAATCGTTTTCTGAATAAGATGATATAAAATTTTAATACAAAATATACAGTTTTTTTTAGTGTGTAAATGGTCAAATTTTCGGTTGCGTAAAATTTTTTTTTCCTTAAAAATGCGCATAAAACTCTCGGAAGTGAAACTTGCTGGCATTAAACTTTAAATGTATCATTATCAAGAATCTTTATTCAAAATTAAACATGCTATTTCCCATAAAACGTTGTGATTTAAAAAAAACGGAAACAGTGAACTATAGGATTGAATGAAATACGCCATTTGTTTATTTTGGATATTCAGACAAAAGTCTGTTTATTCCATATACAAAATAGACCTGTCAGTAAAATTAAAAATTTTAGATTTACGCAAAGTCAGTCAGATGTCTAGAGAAAAGTTCAATATTAACTTCAAGTATAATATTAGAGTTGAAAAATTATGTTAAAATATGTAATAGACGGGGTTTGCTTTGAAAACAGTTTTTACTGATGAATTCGGTTGATTTTGCTGTCTCATAGTTTTTACGAGTATTAACAACAGCAGCAAACCATATGATTTTTAACCGAAGCTTCGGCAAGTCAAAATTGTGAATGGTATCATTGCGAAAATTCAAAATGCTAGGTTTTGCTCTGTCAAATATGCATTCCAAAATAATAAATAAAAGGAACCGATTTTTATAGCACCAAAAAGTGCACCACAATTGACAACTCAACACATGGGTTTTTTTCCTATTAAATACACTTTCTTGAAAATCTTTTTAAAAAAATTATTAAACTTTATATATTTTTATATAAAAATATATAAAATTTAAATTATTAAATTTTATATATTTTTATAATAATTTAAATTTTATATATTTTTATATAAAAATATATAAAATTTAAATTGTTAAACTTTATATATTTTTATAGAGAACTCAAAGTTCTCTACAACTATTAAACAAAAAAAGTATATATATTTTTACCTTTAAGGAAAAAAAAGTTCAAACTTTCAATTATTTAATTTGACCTCCTTTTACTCGATTATTTGTTAATGTAACATCAAAGTTTAAAATTTTAAAAGTAATAGCATTGAAGAATAAAGATGGTGAAAATGTTCATTATAAATCATAAGCTATGAATTTGCATACTTAAATGGGTTTGAAAACCACAAATTATATTTTAAAATTTTATTTCACAAGCCAAAACAATTTTAACTTCATTTTCATTAATCAGTGTCCAGATTTTTTCAATACTGGAGCGAGCGTCTGACAAACTTTATGATACCGCAACAAAAACTAGTCTTCTTACTCAAGTGTCTTTTCCAATCCTTTGAGTACAAGATTGTTGTTGTGGCGGTGAGTTAGTTTCCTTCCTTAACGCAGTATTGAAAATGTTTAGCCGAAATTGAAAAAAAACCTTTGCCGCCATTAGTTCCTAGTTTAATATAAATTTTTAAATTGCAAACTTTTTAATTGACAGCAGAATTTTAAGAGATTGACACAATTAACACAATTCACTTGAAAAATCATTGCAGAGAGCAACAATCCAAACTGTTCCAGAACCTCCATTTCCGTTGGTGATTTTAAAGTCAGCACCACACAAGTGAAAAACTCACTTAAGAGTTGACCTGCTCAACACTTATGTGGAGCAAACCTTTTTCTAAAGGGCTAAGGCATGCGCTGCAAAGCACATTTGTTTTTTTTACAACGGAGGTTTGCTCTATATAAGGATGTTTTTTTTCCAGGTCTCACTTGTATTGACTCGAAATCAAACAAAGGGGAGTGCAATTGCTTTCCCATCATATTTCTTGCGCAAAATAGTTCTGCACGATTTGTAAAACCCTTGTGGTAAACGAGAACAGCTGATGTTGATTTTGGTTTTGTATATTTGGTAAGTTCGATCCGCCTGGAAAGCAATGAATTTTCTTAAACATTTTTTCATACAGAGCAAGCACAAAAACTTTTGATTCTCATCATCATCTTTGCTTGATTTGAGATTCTCATTATCATCTTTGCTTGATTTGAGATTCTCATCATCATCTTTGCTTGATTTGAGATTCTCATCATCATCTTTGCTTGATTTGAGATTCTCATCATCATCTTTGCTTGATTTGAGATTCTCATCATCATCTTTGCTTGATTTGAGATTCTGGCAAAACTTAGCCTAAATTTATATAGGATACCCACTTAACATACTAATAAAATCAATAATAAATTCAAAATTGCAAGGAAATTGTTCTTTAATAATTCTTGCCTTTTAAAGAAATAATTAATTAAAATTAATGATACTTGTTACACTTAATGACAATTTAGATGAGATCATGTTTGATGACACAGTCCAAAAAACTATTTTTACAGTTCTTGAAAGAACTATTCTACTCTTTATAACATCTTTCTCTTTTGATGAAGATTTTCTCTTTTTGTGCCAATTATTTTTATCAAGTTTTTAAAAAATTTGTTGCAAAACACACCTAATCTCTAAAGATTAGTTTTCCTCGGATTGGCCCTCCAAACTATTTAGCGGTCGGTTTTGTTTTTTTTAAATCAAATATATTGGTCAATATAATATATATTTGGTTGCCTCGCAGTTTTTGTGTTTTAAAAGAATTAATTAATTTTCATTTTCTATGTAGGTATCTCTAAAAAATCTTTTCAACCATGTTTTTGCATTTTAATGCATTTTTTAATGACATTTTATACCTTAGAAAATGCTGAGAAGTCAAACAACGCCTGAAATTTTATCCAGAGCTTGGTGTGACCATAGATACATTTGCATTAATTTTATCAAACTATAAAGAGTGGTTCTCATTTTACAGGTATTTATATTGGCGCCCTATGAAATCAAAATTTCACTTATTCATTCAAACTAATTTTTTTTCCGCGGACAAACTTAAAAGATTTCGAAATTTGCATCATAAGGAACTTTAATGTGTACACTACTGTACTGCAGGTATATTAGTAATAAAAAGATCTTTGCACATTGCAGTGCTTTGCACTGCTGTATAAAGTGCCTAAAATTTATTCATTGTCTGATTTAGAAACGTGGAAATTAAAAAGTGTAAGGTAAAAACTAATGAGTAAATATTACTCGTAAACATAAGAAAGAAAGAGACTTAGTTTTTCTTCAGACAAAATTCGTGCCTATCTGTTGCTATTCTTTGAAGAACATTTTATTATTACATTTACAATATATAACTAATAATAGATTGTGCGGCGCATTTTTTTTTATAGAACGCAATCCGTTCATGCCGATTGCATAAGCCTGTGACCTCCCTGTCAGAACCTAATAAATTTTTCAGAAACAGTAGCTTATATTATGTAATAACATTATTGAAAAAATTCCCAAATTTTTCTTCTGCAGTTTTTGAGAAATAAGTGTTAAACCCCCAAACAAGAAATTTTACTAATTTAATTTATTTTATCAGCAAATGAATAAATTTTCATAAGTGACTCAAACCCATTATTCAGAAGCTAACGTGTATAGCACATTACTTTGTAAATTGCCCTAAAAATTTTGTTGAAAACTCTCATTTAGTATACTATTTGAAATGTTACAAATATTTTACAGACGTTTCTAAATTTGAAAAAACCAGTAGAAGAAAAATAAGCAAGACATCTAAAAACTTTGAAAAAGAAAATAAAAGAAAATCTTAATTGTCATCAGTTAGTATTTAACGAATCCGCGTTTTACGGAACCGAGATTTGTGCTAAAAATCTGTTCCACGTTTTTAAGAGTTCGAATTTAGATAGTATGGTAGAATGGTGTTTTGTTGTTTTATTTTTTGATATTCTATAGTAACTTGAAGTTAATTTAAAAACAGAATAGTTAATTTTTTTAAAGACTATTTTTTTATTATATTGATGAACCATATTTTATTGCTACCAAAAAATATTTTGTGTTTGTGTGCTTATTAGATGTTAAAGATATGATCTTTCCTTTTTTTTATCTTATTCTTTACCATAAGTTTATACATTTTCTTTGCATCCGCTAAATTTTAAGTTGTTATTTTGACCGACACATACCCTATTTTGTCCCTAACTTTTGGTAGTTCAATTTTTTATCTTTTTTATGAGCCAGTCGATACTTATAGGATTCAACCCCCCCCCTCCTTTTTTTTAATTTATGCGTAGAACTGCCTCTGTATAGAATAACTGTATAACAGTATAATATTTTGGTTATATTGTTACAATTATACAGGATTTATACTACGGTTTTTGAATGTTTTGTATCCGTTGATTAAATATGACATCGAATTCTTTCAAATTCAATTGTTAATTGTCCAACACTTTTCAAAACCTTTTGAATATTTTCCTCGGACACATCAGCTGTCAATGGTGGCTTGGTTATTTTATTGTCTTTCTAGTTGATGAATTCTATGTAATCATGTGTGTCTAAGTTAAGCTTTGGAAAACTGAAAGTACGTATTGGGTGACTTTTTTTCAGTCGCACTTTAGAAACGCGCCTTAATCCTAAATCAAAAATGGGTTAGTGTTCATCACTAATCATCGCTAGTAAGAGATTTTTTGGATGTTCAACATAGCCGATATGTTGTAACGGGTTTGCGTTACTTAGCACAATTCCTGCGATAAGTAACGAGACTGCTGAATAAGGTTAAATAGATTTTGTGCACCATCTGTGTATGAAGCATGCACCTTAATGCTAAACCAAACAGGTGAATTAACTCTCATGACATAATCTCTCATTACTAAATGTGTCAAATTTGTTGATTGACTGTAGAAGTCTATTTGCTGTTGTAAGCCATCGAGAGTGATTAATTACCCCTCGATTTTTATTAGATATAGCTAGTGAACACTCACCTATGGATATTACTTTGCAAACTCCCACATATATTTTTGATCTGTGCTTAGATCTTTAAGTTCAACTTTTGGTAGAGTTATATCAATCTTTTCAAATGCAACAACTGGTAATTTTATACAATTTTTAAGTGCCTTACCAAATTTACATGAAAACGTTTTTGGTCTTGTGGTTGATCCATCCAAAAAATTAGCAGATGTTGGAAAGGAAAATTGTTTGCATGCAAAAGGCAAATCAACTATTGCAGCTTTTTGTTATATTCTTTTTGAACCAGCCTAATTGCGCCATGTCTGTCACATCCAGCTGCTATAAACTTATGAACGTCAATATTTTTGATTGAAAAAAAGTTTATGATAAAATTTTTATCAAATATGCTGTTGATCCAGATGGTTATAAATGCCCGAGAATTTGTATACTTGTTCTTTTATAGAAGAGATGTGCTCTTTTGTTTTACTATGTTGGTAAAACTTTAACCCTTCCTCGATGAGGAATTTTCAAGAGTTTTTTCTTTTCGTCAATCAAAATAAAATCTAAATAATATTTTCAAATGTTGAGAAAGTTTTAGTTGGTTAACGTTTCGAGTAAAATACGACGAGAACGTTTCTTTAACGTTCACGTCGTATTTTACTCAAATCAATAACATAAGAAGAATCTTTTTAATTAACAACACTAAAGTTTTTCAAATCTGCATTTACTATTACGGCTCCGACTATACTTGAGATTCCATACCGGTCAGGTTTGCTAAATCAGGAAGTGGTTTTCGACATTAAATGTACGAGGAACTAATAATGCCAATTGAAAAAACATTAGAAACGTTACTCTGATTAATGTAATTATTAGGGGTGGGAGTTAAGGTTAGTTTTAGTCTAACTGAATTTAGTCGACTAACTTTTTAGTCTAACTAAATTTAGTCGACTAACTTTTTAGCGTAACTAAATTTAGTCGACTAACTTTTTAGTCTAACAAAATTTAGTCGACTAACTTTTTAGTCTAACAAAATTTAGTCGACTAACTTTTTAGTCTAACTAAATTTAGTCGACTAACTTTTTAGTCTAACTAAATTTAGTCGACTAACTTTTTAGTCTAACTAAATTTAGTCGACTAACTTTTTAGTCCAACTAAATTCAGTCGACTAACTTTTTAGCGTAAATAAATTAGTCGACTAACTTTTTAGTCTAACTAAATTCAGTCGACTAACTTTTTAGCGTAACTAAAATTAGTCGACTAACTTTTTAGCGTAACTAAAATTAGTCGACCAACATTTTAGCGTAAATAAATTAGTCGACTAACTTTTTAGTCTAACTATGTTTAGTCGACTAACTTTTTAGCGTAACTAAAATTAGTCGACTAACTTTTTAGTTTGACTAAATTTAGTCAATTAAGTTTTTAATTTGAGAAAAATATATTGTTACTTTTACCCAAAAAATACTTTTTTTAAATCTTGTTATGTGTTAGTTGTGAAGTGGTTTGAGCGCCATTTTTTTAATAACAAATTGCTGTAAGTTACAATTTAGATCTCCATGGCATCTTTTTCAAAGTTGATTTTCAGAGTTTTTCTAGTTTTTGGAGAAAATTTTTTTCGTAAGTTTGCAAGATATACACTTGGAGTTTTGTAATAGTAAAAAAACTGTATCCAATTACTCCCCCCTTATTACTAAGTAACTTTCAATGAAAAGCGGTTTAAATCTGGATTTAAATCGCTTTAATTAGAAATTGAAATTGAAATTCCAATTTCTAATTAAAATGAACCTTAAACTATTAGAAAAAAAAATGGTGCCATATTTTTGAAATGTGTTGTATGCAGAAGCTTTTTCGGATTTCTTTTATATAATACCAGCAATCATTTTTTGAGGTAATAATACCTAATTTATTTTGTTCTACACTCATAAAACGCAGTTTTTACAGTGACGACAATATGATTGTGGTTGTTAGTAACAATTACACAATATAGAAATAATAAAAAACATTAATTGCGTAACAATTTGTTACGCAATTAATGTTTTTTATTATTACTATATTGTGTAATTGAATATATATCTTGTTCAACTCTCAATTTTTATTTTTTTTTTAATTATTATTAAAATGCTAATAACTAATTACGTATTCAGTATAAAGTATCAGCTGTTTTTGGCGGAGTTGTTCTACTAACAAACCAATTTTTATTTAATTCAATGAAAGAAAATGTGGGGCAATACTAGGTACAAACAAAACATTTCTATTACCTAATTGTCACAAATTATATTACGTATTTTAAATTTCTTAAAAACAATAAATTTTAATGAATGTCTTTAAGTTGATTTATTTGTCTTAATTCATATTATGTTCATATAATTTCTCAACACAACAAAATTTAAGGAATGTCTTAACTGACACCTCAAAGTAATGGTTTCCCGCTATATATTAGATAAACCGTTATTCTCAAATATATATTTAAATTTACTTTAAGAAATTGCATTTTTAAACTATGTCGAAAAATAATACGTTTTCTCCAATTGAATATGCTGCTCCAATATCTGATTTGATGAATCTGACGAAGAAAAGATTGGATAAAAGAAAGACTATAGATGAACAAAACCCTGCAGATCATAACGATAGCGAAACAAGTTCAAGTTTTTCATCCGGTCAAACAGAAATTGAAGTATATGCTCAGTCCATTGAAGAAGCAGCTAAAACTACATACGAATATTACTCAATCGAGGAGGAAACATCAAAATGGATATGCAATCAATGTAATAGTAACAGACCTAAAAAGTACTCTTGTAAAACATCAAAGAGTATATTAGATTACCATCTTGAACATGATCACAAAATAATAACGCCGAAAAAAAAACGAACTATGAGTGGCTTGTCAAAAGAAGTTAGCGATAAGATTGATAGAGCTCTTTTAATTTTCATTATTGCCTGTTGTCTTCCATTTATGTTGGTAGAAAGTAGTGCATTTAAAGAATTTGTTTTGTGTTTAAATCCAAAGTATAAAGTGCCTTGCCGAAAAAAGTTAAGATCTCTTTTAACTGATTTATATCGAGAAAAAATTGAACTTTTGAAATCAAAATTATTATCAATTAAAGTTTTATCTATTACTACTGACGGATGGACGTCCTGTCAAAACTATAGTTATATATCTGCAACTGCACATTTCATTTCTGACAAAACAAATTTCATCAGTTTTTGTTTGGGCTTTGCATACCTTAATGGCCGCCATGATGCAGATAATTTAAAAGAGGCTTTGCTAAAAATCGTAGAAAAGTTTAAAGTAGATGATAAAATAATGAGTATAGTATCAGACAACGCCAGTAACGTACGCAACTGTCTAAATTCTTTAAAAGTTTGTTTAAACATTCAACCAATAAGATGCATGGGACATGTTTTGCAATTAGTTGTTAAAAATGTCATAGATTTAGTTGAAGAAGGTGAAAAAGATACTTCGTTTAAATTCTTTTTCATTGCAAGAACATTAATTAAGTGCAGGAAAATTGTTACATCTTTCAATCATTCTTCTCAACTTAATGATTTATTAGAGGAAAGTCAAACACGACAAGGTGTCGAAAAAAATCACATACTTCATTTGATTCAAGATGTGAAAACTCGTTGGCACTCTACGTTTCTCATGGCAGAGCGAATGCTTAAGCTTCACTCCTACGTAAAAGATATCTTTAATTTGAAACAACAATACAAAGATATGAGAAAATATTTACTCGATGAAGATGAAATGGTTAACTTAAAAGAAACGGTAAATGCTTTATTAAGCTTTAATCAAGTAAGTGTTTACTATCTGGCGATAGGTATGCAACGTGTTCTTTAATTATTCCAAGTATAAAGTACCTTGAGAAGCAGCTGAGTAAGAATAAAAGTGAGACTCCTCCTTTAATTGTAATATTGAAATCACATTTGTTAGAATCTTTACAAACTTACAAAGATTCATATGAATTAGAGAATAATTCCTTTTTATTGTGTGCCACTTTTTTGGATCCAAATTATAAAAGTTTTCAATTCTTTAAAAAGTACGATAAAAAGAAATATTTAAAAATTGTGAAAGAATTTTTGTCAGATTTTTATCTCTCAAAAAGAGTTGGTGAAATAATTCCAATTAAAAAGGTGACAAAGGAATCAAAAAAATTTAAGTTGTCATTTGAGGATGAAGAAGATGATTCCGGAAGTGATAGTGACAAAAATGTAACCTTAGATTTAAAAAAAGAAATCAGTGAATATATAAGATTGTCAGTGCACGAACAAAATGTTTTAGAGTTTTGGCATCAAAATCAATATGTTTTTCCAATATTGTATTGCATTTCAACGATGATTTTATGTACACCTGCTACCAGTGCACCAAGTGAGCGCCTTTTTTCTGATGCATTAAACAATTTGTATGCTAAGCGAAACAGGATGACGGCTGAATGTTTTCAAATGTTGATGTTTTTGTACGAAAATTTGGAATTTTTTAATTTGGTTTAAAATTGGTGCAATTTAATCAATGTAATACGGAAATATCTTGTTGTAATAATTATTTTTGAATTTATTTTATTGTTCTTCAATAAAAACTCTTAAATTTAGAACTTGAACTGTTTTGTTTTAAAAACAATCAAACAAGGTTGCAACATGTTTAAAAAATGATTTTATAAAGTTGTTGCTCTCATGTTTGGGACAGGGGGGGACCCCAGAAACTTGAGGGCTTTTATGTTTCCAGGCTACAATTATCGCAATTTTTTGCAAAGTATCATTATCCGATTTTCAATTTTGTTTTTAGAAAAACCAATTGCTTAATTAGACTATAAAACTAAGTGCAAAATATGAACGTAGCAAGTCTTCCCGATTCTATGTTATTTAAATTTAAGTTTTTTTTACATTTGTAAATGTATTTTACATTTTCATGTATTAATTATGACCCACCCAAGTTTATATTTCATAATGAATGATTTCATTAACCTTACCTTTTCTTTATAATTCTACAAAAAATGGCGTCTTAAATGCGGTTCATTTAAGTTGATGTTTCAAACTTACTTTTTAAATAAGATTGCTTCTAGTTAACTTTAGATCTTACTTTTCACGCTAAAACTCTTATTTTCTAACAAACTATCTACTCCAGCTTGAAGCAATTTAAAGCCAAAAATTGCTGCTGCCTAGTATACAGCCATATTTAATATAATTAAATGAGTTTATATACGACTGAAAATTAAATTTTTGATACAAAAAAAAAAAACACTATTTTGGGAAAAATATATCGTAACTTAATTTTTTTTTAACAAAATGTGAAAATGTACTTTAAAATGATAGATATTCTGCATTTTTTAAGTAATTAAAAAGTGATAAGAAATTTTCTAGTTTGATAGAGCGAAAAAATGAAAAAATGATAAAGTTTTAATTATGAATGTAATGATAACGTTGCATATATAAGCTTTCGCATTAAATTTCAAGCTTGTTGAGAAAAATGATGGAAGTTAGCGTTAATAACTTGGTACTTCTTATCGCTTATATGAAATTAAATATTTAGAGACTAAGTATATTCGCTAGTATTCAGGGGAAGGTGGGGGGGAGGTGGTAAGTTGAAAACGGCCGTAAGAATAATTGCCGATTAAAAATTATACTTGCTGAGTATAAGAATATATATATCGATTGCTGAGATTTGCTAATAATTATAATAACATCTTAATTTGCCGAATGATCAAACTAAATATCGGTAATAGCATGGCCTATAAGAGATGGACTTGCAACCTATTTTTTTTTTTTTTTTTTTGCGAACCATGCTCATTGCGCATTGTTACAAATCTTTTGTTTTAAACAATAGAAATTAAATTATAAAGTCTGTCGGATTCGTCGAAAACTTTTGGTCTCGTCTAACCAGTTACATCAACTTCCTTTTAGTTGTTCAAGATAACAGCAATAGATAGCGATTCCACGGCTCAACGAAAAACATTTGACGTTTGAAAAAAAACACGTAACTTTTATGAACTTTACTCTCTTACATCTTTTTGTATGCTTAAGCAAACACCTTAAGGTTTTTTGCATCAATTAGTGTTACTCAACCTCTTTCCAGTCATATATAGAAAGTACTATGGTTTATATGGCTTCATTTAAATTTTATCCATATATTAAGACCACTTTTAAGAAAAAAGCTCGAAGCAGGAACATTTTTTTAAAACAAAGCTTTTAGAGGTTAGGATTCCTTAGTACCAAAACACATCCAATTTTTATAAAACTTTCCGTATACATTAAAAAAGGGATGACGAATCAAATGGAATGTGCACACTTTTTAACTTTTATACATAAATTTTTAGTTCTAAGCGTTTCAAAACTTCAAGGTTTATTTTTATAGAAAAAAAAAAGTGTTTTTTAAAAGTTTCCAGGTGGAAATTGCAAGTTTACTCTTTCCTCTTTTTATAACAAGTATTTATTTATGTCTTCTTGAAGAATAGGTTCTAAGGATTTGTATATAGAAACTATGTATATATATATAACTATCTTCCTTCGCATATTTTATGACGTTTTTGTTTTGATTTTGCGTGACATAATGCAAATTTTCGGTGCCATAACAATGCAAATTTTCCATACTCAAGCCCTATACCTTTCGTCAAAAAATCATCAATTATTGCACTACAAAAAATTCAATAAGTTTAGATCCGCTTAACTTCAAAGACCGAATGACCCCTCGTTTTTTAAGTCAAGTCAAGCTCTATACAATGATATAAGTTACATATGTTTATTTGAATAATAAAAAAAATCGTCAAGAATGGCTACAATAGAATCAGATTTTAAGTTTAATTTTATATAGCTAGATATTCCTTATATTTTAAGAAATAACACTGATAATAATATAGAAATTGAGATCATTTACTTAACTACTTTAGTACATGTATAATTTATTTTTATGGCAAACCGCAAGAATAACTAAGTATTTAATATTAACATAGCATGATTTACCAGCTATATATAAACTAATTTTTATTTGACAAAAACAAATGGGTTATTATGTGCCTTGACTAACTTGAATAAATTTTTAAAAGGTTTTGTATTATCAAACGAGTTATAAAAAAGCCCATTAGAAAATACACCTACTAAAAAACAATGCTCAGTGGAATATATATTATGGAGCTTATAGAGTAGTCGAGGCAAAAAATGGCGACATATCGGAAATAATACTCAAAAAATACACAAAACTAAGGCTGGTGAATGAAGGACCAAGGAGTTGCATGAAACCAGACCTTGACTAAAAATTTTATTTAAGCATTTTTACTTTTCGCTTTACTTTTTTAAATTATAATTATCTTTACAGATCTATTTTATTATTGATGGAACTAATTATCTTTACAGATCTATTTTATTATTGATGAAATTTAAATTAAAATTATCTTTACAGATCTATTTTATTATTGATGGAACTTTGTTTACACGAAAAAAGTTCCCAAATTTACAAATGTTTATCTTGGAAAAATGATGAAAATCTGTTCGTGCCGACAACTGATTTCGTTTTCCTTGGTGTAATTTGTTTAGTAATTTGTCAACACGTGAAGTAGTTACTTATCCTGAACAGTCTTATTAAACAAATGCTATAAAATTTAAACTAATACCACGTGATCAGAGTTTCTGTTTAAAAACTAAGGGCAGCCATTTTAATAGATTTTTTTGTTGACGGGTGAAAATTTAGAGTTTGTCGGAAACTCGCATGGCTCGCTAATTTCTGCGGCCTCTTTGATGTAAAACAATAGGTTGCACGTCCATCTCTTATAGTTCCTTGGTAATAGATAGTGAGTGTCATACCCCCAACACCACCTTCCCTTCTCGCTGGCTCCAATACTATATATCACTAATATGAAAATGAAAATTTATAGGCAATGTATAATAAAATCCAATTTTAGGAATGTTACTTATCTGGGATAATTTTTCCTATGTTGCTATTTTAGGCCTTTGAAATAGGGTTGTTAACCGAAAGGTTTCAAAGATTTCTGTAAAAAAATCTTTTAAAAGGGTATATACAATTACTAATTGTAATACTATATTATTTGCGAAAGTTACTTTGACAAATTTTGATGCTTCTATATATTCGTTACGAATAAAAATAAATACTAATTGTCAATTAGTATTTATTTTTATTCGTAACGAATATATAGAAGCATTAAAATATGTCAAAGTAACTTTCGCAAGTAATACTTCTGAAAATTAGACTTTCGTAAGTTGCTATTTCAAATAATGCTCTTCCAAAACTTCCAAAAGTTTCCCTTTCGGAAGTAGCACTTGAGAAATGAGCGCTTTTAATAACTACGTTTCGAAATCTATAAAGGAAGTTTATTCGCCTAACTGCAAGAAATGTGAAAATAAAATATCTGTATATATCAAACTGTTTGTAATGAAACTTTATCTTCAGTATAGCAACATATTAAATTTTTACTAGTTTGTTTTTTCAAATAATGATCAAAAAATTTATTTCGAAAGGAAAATTTTCGATAAATCCACTTGAAGAACGGTCACTTACGGAAGAAAACTTGAAATTCGTCATAAAAACAAGATTAAAATGTTCCATTTAAAAAATCCGTTCAATGAACTAAGTAATTAAAAGCTCATTACTCATAAGTGTCAATTATCGCGCATGCAAATTTTTATGAAGTAAAAAACTGATATTATTTTTTAACTGAGTCCTTTCGGTAGGTTTCAAAAATCTTCTTTCGAAATGAATCGATTAGCAAGTTTCTTTTCGCTTGTGATTCTTGCGAAAATTTTATTTTTCGTATATTGCTTTACCAGCGGCGAGGGCAGGATTTTTTTGATGTTTCAGATATGACACTTTTAGGCATCGTGCGAATGTTGTTAAGTCAAATTAATTAATTAAGTCAAAAAAATTAATTAATTAAGTCAAAAAAAATAATTAATTAAATCAAAAAAAAATCAAGAATGTTGTTAAGTCAAATGAAAATGTTTCTCAAAAAAATTGCGGTGATTGGAGCGTGAGAACAAAAATACCCCCAACAAGTTGGCTTTCCCAACCCCGAATTAGACGTTAAATTAAACTGCAGAACGTTCAAAGGGTGCCTTTTTTAGATTCCGTGCCCATTGGGTGTTTATAAACAGTTGCAACAACCGCATTGGTAGTTGTCTCAGAGCTGGGACAAAATTCTAATAATCAAAGTTGATTTAATACGTTACGAATTTGATTTGACGTGCCCCTATGAACCATATTTGGGACATTCAACTGCCACAATAATGTGCCATCGTGTGTGAAATATTCATGGCTTCATAGTTTATTCAGTTTTTAGTACTGAAGCTTGTTTTAATCGACTAATTTTAGTTACGCTAAAAAGTTAGTCGACTAAATTTAGTTAGACTAAAAAGTTAGTCGACAAAATTTAGTTACGCTAAAAAGTTAGTCGACTAATTTTAGTTACGCTAAAAAGTTAGTTGACTAAATTTAGTTTGACTAAAAAGTTAGTCGACTTATTTTAGTTAGACTAAAAAGTTAGTCGACTAAATTTAGTTAGACTAAAAAGTTAGTCCACTAAATTTAGTTAGACTAAAAAGTTAGTCGACTAAATTTTGTTAGACTAAAAAGTTAGTCGACTAAATTTAGTTACGCTAAAAAGTTAGTCGACTAAATTTAGTTAGACTAAAAAGTTAGTTGGGTAATTTTAGTTACGGTTTTTTTAGTTAAGTTAGTTACAATTTTTAGTTTTGGTCACAACACTAGTAATTATCATCTTCACCGCTTTAAACTGTAGGTCGACTTGCAATATCACCAACCGTAGACATCGCATTGCAACGTTTATTTCTACGCCGTTGATCGATACTTTTTCTTTTGAAAACACACACACTTACAGGTACAGATATTAAACAATTTATGTCTAGCATCGTCTTTGAAAGCATTCACTTTGCCATCATAATTGCTGAACTAGAGGTTTCGCTATAGTTTTCTGTATTTATCATGATAGGAACGAATCTACCAGATTGAAGACTACCAATGATCGCTCATACACTTATATTGAATTTGTGCATGAGTGATCAGTGGTAGTGACGCTTTTAACCAAATTTCTCAGAGATCTCTGTGATACTAGGCTCTTTTGTAGCAGCTGTTAGTTTTAACTGATGTTTTCCAAGCAAGTAATGTTTCATTACATCTTCATATGTTGATAAAACAACTTTTGATAACTCTTTAGGCATACCAAAGACAGTCACCATCATCCTCGTTCTCGCTAACCTAAAAGCCATATTGTTGCTATATTTTTCTACAATACACAAACTTAATATAAGATTCATAAGTGATTATTGATTGATACATTAATACAGCATGCCATAAATAAAACTAATCGTTAAACTAAAACATCATACAGTAGTGTAACATTTTATAAATATGCGAAAAAATATTGACACGTAATAGAAAAAATATATTGAAACGCCTAGATTATTATTTTTAAATAAAAACTAACAAAAGAATAATGAAACACATTTTAAATAACAAAAACGTGAAGTTTGATGACTATAAAATGACTATAAAATGTTTTGTTTATATGCAAGAGCCATGTTTCCATTGTTTGTTTAGATTTAGCAGTTTAAAATGGCATAACTATACTTTCCACCAAATTGTAGTGACAAGCTGCAATCATTAGATATGTCAGTGTATGAGCCACTGAAACAATGCAGCCTATGATAATTAGGCTCTATCTAATCCAAGACCAATAACCATAAATGATGTGACTGCAGTTGCAAGTAAAGCTTCTGCACTAGCTTTTTCTCCTTCCAACATTTCTTTTGGATTTGCTCTGGCAGTAGCTAAACTCTTTATTTCTAAAATATTTTTTAATAACTAGATTTTGGGTGACAAACCATCCAGATTTTGCTAACCCATTTTAAGGTGTTGATGATTCAGTTTCTGCTCTTTTCCGTTCCCCAGCTTTTAATCAACTGTTAACGTCAAATCTGCCATCAGACTCAGCCTCAAGTGTATGACCTATTCAGCCTTTGAAAATATTCTTTGGAGTC
Organism: Hydra vulgaris; assembly: GCF_038396675.1. Lineage (NCBI taxonomy): Eukaryota > Metazoa > Cnidaria > Hydrozoa > Anthoathecata > Hydridae > Hydra > Hydra vulgaris. Next base: position 15,836,060 of record NC_088927.1, read on the forward strand.
AGTTATCTAATGTTTCTATTAACATCTTTCATAAAGCAAGTCTAAAAAATTAAGTCATTTCCAAAAGCTTAATTAAGCTTAAGTCAGTTAAAGGGCATAAGCATCAGCGCACCCAAATACTCACAGATTCTCCTGTTTAAAAGGAACTAAATAAGCTTCAGATGAAATAAAAAACTCAAATAAAAAAGATAAAACATCATGAGACTTTACCCCAAATAAAGATCTTCATGACAAGAAAAAGAAAACTTAAACATGTTAGATGATAAAAAAAAAACCGAAAATATTTTAAACAGCAGTAACCGTGGCAAATTTTTGTTTTGTTTTTATCACAATATTTATTGAAATAATAAACAAAAAATAAATTTACAGTAGAAAATTCGTTAAAAAGAGTAAAACTTTAACAAAATGTAATAAAAAAATAATGATCGCGCACACTCGAAGAAGACCATTTGTTACCAAGAGCCTCTAAAATTAAATTTGATAAAGAAATGTTTTTTAACGACTTTTAATTTAATAAAATAGATTACACACACTAAAAAAAAAAGGTAGAAATTTCTACCTTAGGGTAGGATATGTGATATACCTTCAGTAAGGTATAATTTTCTACCTTTTAGGGTAGAAAATTATATTAAAAACAATTATTTGTCATACAATTTTCTTACTTAAAGGTATATTTTTTTACCTTATAAGGTAGAAAATTATACCTTACTAAGGGTATATTACATATCCTACCTTAACTAAAAATTTCTACCTTTAATTTTTAGTGTGTATGAGCCCCTGAGAGGCATGGTGGTGTAAGTCACTCATATCTAGTTTTGAGAAGTCTGACTAATATCACTGTGGTTGTGAACATAAACAGCCGTTTAGTGAGGAGCATAACAAAAAACAGTTCCAGCATCATTATCAATATCATTTGACTTATACCACTCTGCCATGTAATATAATAAACAAAATGCTAACCATTGGTGGCAATAACTCATAATATTGAAAAAAGTGACTTATACCACTATGCATCTCATGGGCTTATATATGATATTAAAATTGATATCATTTTAATACACACATGCAAATTAACATTATCTTTAAAATAAACATTATCATTAAAATAGTCTTTTAGAATAATTTTCTTTTCTGTTTATAATAACTACTGATTTTATTGAAACTGATATTGGTCAGATTAGCTAAAACCCCACAACAAAGATATAATGTTAAGATTAATAATAATAAAAATTCCTAATTTTAATTTATTTCATCATTTTTGGCTTAAACTGTAGGATTATCCGTACTGAAAACTATAGTTTTAGTAGAATTTTAAATTGAACGAAACTGGTTCGGTGTTTTGATGTTTTGAGCTAATTTTTTTGGACTTTTTTTTGTGCTTTTGGTAGTTGCAGAGTCTTCAGTAATTGGTTGAGTTTTCTGATTCCCATAAATATTACGCATAGTTCTCCTAATATATATATATAGTGTCCAAATGGCTCAAACATTTTTACAAATCGTATATAGATAACTCTTATAATTCAAAAATTGGTTATCAGATAACATATAATTAGTAGGCTGCATTCAACCCCCAATATTGCAAAACGGTATTTTACAATTCCATCTCTTAAATAGGAGTTTAAGGTATTTCACAACTCCATATGTTGGAGTATTTCACAACACTATATCCTAAAACTCCATCTGTTAAATCGGCTTCTACTTTTTAAAACTACTTTAATAAACTTCTCCTGGATTCGTAGCGTAAAAATATTTTTTTTATATTGAGTATTATACACACTCACACAAACACACACACACACACACACACACACACACACACACACACACACACACACACACGCACACACACACACACACACTCACACACACACAGATATATATATATATATATATATATATATATATATATATATATATATATATATATATATATATATATATATATATATATATATATATATATATATATATATATATATATATTAAACAGCAGTAACAGTGACAAGTAATAGTGTATTGTAGTTCACTTCAGAAAATAGGAAAAAAGTAATTTTAAACTTTAACAACTGGGGAAACGTTGAGCCTTGGTAAAAAATGATCTTTTTTCGTTGATTTTTTCTTCACTTAAGAAAAATAAATTTGTAGTAAAATTAGTAACTTTATTGGTTTTTATTATAGACATAGTTATGGTTACTTAAATACAATTCTTTCACATTCATGGTAAAATATAAATTCGGATCAAGTATACATGCATAGGAGCACAAATGATAGGAGCACATGTTCCACAAATAAAAAGTAACAAACGGCATTTGTGTTAAATGTATTTACATTCTTAATAACAAAAATATTTTTTCTGTCAATAAAATTATATGTACAAGTACATATAGTTCTTCAACAGCGGTTCTCGGTGACAAGACCTGTATGGTCTTCTTTGAGTATCCGCGTTCTTTATCTTTATTCTTTATTTTATTTTATTTTAACGATTTCTTTGCATGTAATTTTACTTATTGATGTATTTGTAAATATTGTATTAAATATTGCAATAAAGAACAAAAAAAAAGAAAATAAAATAAAAATAAATAAATAAATAAAATGTAACTTTTAGTACATATAAATTTTTACTTAATTTAAAAACACTAACAAATTCATAAAATAAATTGATAGACTTTTGGAAAAGCAAAAATGTAAATTTAACACTTTATCTATTTTATAGTTTTTATATGTTTATACTTTTAAATACTATGAAAAATTTGTGTTAAAGCGTTTCAGGCTAGCCATTTTGACTACTAAAAGAACGTCGTAAGTTAGTTTTATCTTAACACACTTAAAACACGTATTGATAAGATAAAAATTGTATCACTTCTTTTACCAACACATGTTTAAAAATTAGATTAATTTATAACTGCATGTTGGAGTTTAAAGAAGAATCTTTATCTTTACTTATATTTTGCATTCTCGCTAGAGCTGTGAGTGCCAAACCGGCTTTGTGACGTTTGATTGCTAATCTTGAAATAGTCTTTGTATTTTGCTCCATTGCGCTTCTAATCCCTGAATTTTCAGTATCAATGTCATCAGGCTTTGGTTCGGTGCAATATAAAATTAACATCCTGTAAATTTGTACTACTATAACGAGAGCATTTTTTATTATGAGCAATATCATCATTTCTGTTACAACTTCGTAACGAGTAACAAGTACAAAACGAAATATAAAAAAGGGACCATCTTGCATACATAGAACCAATAAAGTGCCTACTAACTCTAAATATTTTTTAATACATTCTTTATGCTTACTTTTTTTAGCCTCGTCAAAAGACTTATCATTTTCTGGATCTGCATCTTCAACCAGGCTATCTATAGGCATTTTAGACAAGTTTGAATCGTACAATGTCCGCCAGGAACTATTGTCTTTAGTATCAAAGTCATCATGTTTAAAATCGGTTGGAAATTTTTGTTGCGTGACTGCTTGCTTATCTTCACTAACTCTTTGGAGCATTGTTTTATAATGCATATACGATGTAGGTCCTACTTGATTTGATTTAATTTTTCTAAAATAACTCATTTCTTGAAACTCGTTAGATTCTTCTTTTTCTTCTTGCTTCAATCCTTCCTCAGGTAATATTATAGTCAATGAAAACTGAAGCACAGATAAGCCCCATACTCCCATAACCCCATGTAATATGGAAGCAGTTCCACCAATTTTTTGAATGTCAGCAATAGCAACATCATTTGCGTAAATATCATTAAACTCAACAATATCGGCTGCCGTGCCAATATAAATTAATATGATTTGAGAAAACTGCTGCCGGGATATAGTGCCTAAATTGTAAAAGAAATATATTCAGTAGAATTATGTGGACAGTAGTAATGATGAATGTATTTTTTGGTGTGACGATGGTTGCTTGAATGGAAAGGTAAAACATATATATGTTGGCTGTTCTAAACAGTAAATATTTTCTTAAGCTGCATTATGAATAAATGACAAATGTTAAAGTTAAAAAAAAAATGTTTGATATTTGTTCAATTTTAAGTGCTTGAAGATACTTTAAGATAATTTTTAAAAATTATTAAAATTTAAACAAATAAAAAATATCGTACTAGATTAGATTATTGACTATATGTATGTCATCAAAAAAGTTAACACATTCACACCCTAATTTAATAGACAATTTACTATGAGCTTCATTACGCAATGGTTTAATTGCTTTATAATTTTAAATACATTATTTTTTACTTTATGCACCGTGTGTGTTTTTTACGTAAGTGTGTGTTCGCTTCATTAGCATGTGATAGTTACAAAAATATTGTTTGTTACCTTCGTATGTGCTTGTTACCTAAGTTTGTGTTTGCTGCCTAAGCTTGTGTTAGTTAAATTAGTATGGATTTGACATTTGACATAGGACATTTTTTTTTATTACTTCATAAACAAATGATTAAATAAATTACCTGAAGGAAGCATCCATCTTCCGATAATTAAAATAAATAAACCAGTCTGTTCAATAACAATAATTCTTTTTAAAAAAGACCATTTGCTGAAGGTCTATAATAAATATATAAATGATGTATAAAAGATGCTTCTATTTAAACTTTATTAAAAAGACTTTTTTAAATTATTGTCTATGGTAATCATTTTTAGCTCTATGGCAAAACAATCAGGTCTTTTTAGAATGCCTTTTCCAGATTTTCTTTAGGTTTATATTTTAACTGAAAATTAACTATTCAGATTAAAGGGTATTGGGTCATAATAGGGAAAAAAATGAATAGTATTATTAATCTGTTGGCAAGAGTTATGAATTTCCTTTTCAGAATGCTTTTTTAAAAAAAATGAATTAAGCTGCTTAATTTCTTTAGATTCAACCCTTCCACCTTATACTATATACACCTACACCCTACACTACTTTTAATTAAGTGTTATTAACCAAAAATGTAACCAATAACTGAATCAAAAATTGCGAAATTCCCATCAATGAATCAGTGTCATTGTTTCTTAAAAAAATTAATTAGTGCTTTTAAACGTTTTATATAAAATGCGCACAATAAACTATCAAAAACGTTATAATATAAAAATTACCCTAACAGGCTAACAGGGTTCAGTAAAAATTGAAAAAAAAGTTTATTTAAACATTACAAATCAACAAATAAATAGCGGATATTTATATTTTTTTAAATTTGTACTATTGATAGATATTAAAAACATACTCACTCTTGTTATGATATCTTCACCAAGCAGAGCATATGAACACTCTTTATATACAATACATTGAATTTGTCTGTGACGAAAAAAGGAAATGCTCACAATCAGTACGACACAGTAAAAAAATGCGCTCGGACAAAACCTAATTTTAAATCCAATAAAAAACAAATTAAAGAAAATAATTTAAACAATAAATAAAAACTCACTTAAATGATTTTAAGTTATTCAGTTATGTATTAAATAAAAACATTTTTTTTTTTTTGATTTTAGGTACTCCAAGAAGACCTTATGGTCTTGTCACAGAGCACCGCGGAAGTGCATTTAACCAGAAAGTTCACGCCTCCTTCCTTACCGTGACGCGAAAATGTGTCCAGATCTCGTTTTAAACCTGGATCTCCTGCTTCTATAGCGAGCGCTCTAACCACTGCGTTACGGCCGCAAATATTTAATAAATAACTGAATAATTTATTTTAAAAATACCGTTATACTTAACCCATTATAAAATTTATTGCTTTACTACAAAATAACAGAAACAAACAAAAATAGTTTTTTATAAACATATGTTTCTCCCTAAGGAAAAAAAAGCGATATATACCTCCATAATATTTCATCTCTAAAAAATAACATTTTATCTAGTTAATATTGCTTGCCAAAAAGTTTTTAAAATAATTCATACAAAAAAAGTTAAACTCCAGCTAAGTAAGTTTTAGACATAAATAGAAATTTTACATATATATGATTTATTATTTACACTGGAGGAATTATTTTAAAAGAAATATCTGTTGACCTTTAACTTATTTCTGTTAACTTTTAAACTTATCTTAATGAAATAAAAGATTTGAAAGCAATTTTTTATTCTACTGATCAAATTTAGTTCTCGCAAATTTTAGGTAAAAAAGATTGCTTTTAGTAGCTGTTGTAAATGTTTATATTAAGCAAATTTAATGCAAGCTTTCAATGCAGCTTCTTGTTGACAAATAAAACACAATAGGGTATTTCCAAAAAATAACGCACGGAAATTTGAAATATGTTTTGCGTTTTATTTTCAAAATAATATGTCTCTAATATACTTAAATTTAATTCTAATCTATATAAACATTTCGTAATCAAAGAATGGTATACATCAGTAATGTTATCAAAGAATAAATTTGAAGCAGAATCACGCACGAAACAGAAAATTGCAAATTTTAGTTACTAGCTAAAACTTTAATTTCTCGAAAAATATAAGTTTTAGTAGCATAAAAATTTCCAGAAAGTTACAGGATTGCAATATTATCCTAGAGTCACAGCAAGCGTTCAAATGCAGTTCATTTATGCTCACGCACAGAAGTTACGCTCGGAAGTCGCAAATTTGTCAAGTTTGTGTCGATATTTTTATGAAACTAAATTCCTTGTAGTGTTTTAAGTGAAATATCATATTTTTACAACTCATATTTGATATATTTTTGATGAGAAAAAGCAGGGATCGAATATTTCTAGCTTGAGTATAGCGTTTAGAAAATCATTGGACATTTTTCAAACTAATGCGACATTAACACAAAAAATATAAAATAATAAAAATATATTTAAACATTTAGATACCCGAAAGTATAACTAAAATATTTTTTTTATACTTGTTCTTTAAAATAATAATAATTGTATACATATTGCTTTAAGTCCCAGGCTTCTAATTGACCTAAAAAGTTCTAACTTCTAATTTTAAAAAAACGCACCGCGCCCACTGGGAAAGAAAAATATAAATTTACGCACAGAAATGGTAATCCCCATTAGTGTTAAATGAACATTGAAGAAGTTCTAGAGCATACAATTATTTAGATGGTTTTTAAAAACAATTTTGGCATTCGTTGGCTGTTGCAACAATGTAATTCAAGTAAGTGAGTTAGTTATTGTTAATTAAGTACAAATATAGTTGTTGAAATGTAGTTTTTTTATGAAATATAGTTTTTTTATGAAATATAGTTGTTGCATTGAAAAAACTCTATGCTATGGCAGGGAGATCAAAATAGCGATAGGTTTGAAATTTTAGTTTTGCGTTTCCTATTTAAAAAAAAGTTAAATGTTACTTTTTTCTTGGAAAGCAAGTTCTCCTTTCTACTTTTTCTATAAAGCTTGAAAATATTATAACTCACTTGAAACATATAAATGTATAACAACTCAATTAAAACAAGATTTTTAAAATCTTGAAGAACTCAAGATTCAACCAAATTTCAAAAACTTGCTTTAATTGAATTGTTATATAAATGATTTTGGGTAACATCTTCAGAGACAAAACGCTCAACGTATTTTATGTTTAGTAACATTTAAAGCTCCTTCAAGTTGAAGTTCTTTCTACAAATTGATTATGAGTTTCGATGATTTTGGGAATAATTCATGAATATATAAACATCCAATCTCTTGAAATAAAAAGTATATATATAAAAATGTGACATTACGAAAATCAAAACTTCCCTTAAGTAACGGTGGAATTGCCCCTTTTTTTTCATGTTTTTGTAAACTCTACAGCTTTTTAAACATTGATTTTTGAGTACTTGCCCATGAAATGTTTGCATAGTTGATGAAGCTATGAATTATCCCAAAGTAGAATAATTTAAGACTATGCATTGATGTAAGAGCGAACTCGATACATCAAACTTATGATTTTGGTGATTTTTGACTGGATGAAGTAAGGAAGATAAGATAACTTTTCATCAACAATGATTAATAAGAATCTTATATTGGATGCTTTTTAATTAGTTTATCATTTAGGAATAGTTTAGGCAAATTGAGAGGATGATTTTCCTCTTGTGTTTTTTTATGAAATAGTATATACTTTTTTTTCTAGGCATTAAGCGAGAGTTTGTTAGCCTTAAACCAGTTGCTTACTTTATCCAGTCCTATATTATATCAACTTGTTTCTCCACGCAGCGGTCTTTTTTTTCAAGGTTCGTGTTTTGGAGTTGAGAGAGGGTTATAACCACAATTAAGTAGCCTCCCCGTCTGTAGTGGCCTTCTAGGCCTTGAGGAGGTGAATTAACAAAACAAAAAAAACAAATAACTTTTTTGACATCATTTTTCCTGAAAAATAGATTCGTGTCATCTAAAAACATTACTGAATTCAGTTTTATGGATGCATTACAAAAGTCATTTATATATATTAGAAAAAAGAGTGGTTTAAGAATCGATCCTTGCGGGACTCCACATAAGACATTTAATACTCCAGATTGGACATTATGTACATATTTTTTTCTGATGCTAAGATAATCCAATAATAGGTTTTATTAATTATTCCTTATGTCTTTACTTATCTAAGAGAATGCAATGATCCACAATATCAAATGCTTTTGATAAATCAAGAAAAACTTCTTAAGTAAACTTATTATTTTCAAAACCATTAGTTATTTGATTTACAATTTCAATAGTTGCATGCTTAATTAAAAGATTATTTTGAAAACCAAAAAAATTATTTTTAATATAGTAATCATAGATTCTATTATAAACTACACATTCGAAGAGTTTTGAAAATACAGTAAATATTGATATTGGTCTGTAGTTTGTATGTCAGAATAATCATTGCATTTGTAAAATTTAACGAGAGCTTTGGTATTTGAATCAGAGGCCTATTAAGGTTGTGTTTGTTTGCAATAACTATATATGCATTTATAATTTTAGTATATACAAATAAAATTTTAAACTTATAAATAAAACTATATATTATGATAACTAATGTAGTCTTACCAGTGGAATTCCAGTCCTTTTCGACCAATCGCACTATATAGGCCTTCAAACACTAATAGAAATAATAGTATTAACAAATACCAAAATCTATTATCTTGTTCTTGTTTAGAAACTATCCATATACATAATAAACCATGTACGAAAAATAACAATCTTGGAAGCAACGCTTTGATAACAATAAGTACAAGTGTAGATTTTTTCATTGGTTGTGTTAGATTCATTGGTGGCGTCAATTCATAGATAGTTTTACTGCATCAGAAGTATTGAAACCAATAACTAAGTTACAAGTAGTAAAATACTTTAAATCAAATTCAATTTTCATTTATGCATAAGCAATTACGCGTCAAACACAGTTTTTCAAATATTTTTCAAGCACTGCTCTTTTTGAAGTTTAAAAACCATTTTCTACTTAACTAGTACTTTTTAGTTTAAAAGTCTGAATTGATCACGAAGAAGTTTGGATAGAAATAAACACGGTTAACAAACTTTGTTTAATTCTTTGATATTTTTTGGAAATTCTTTTAAAAACTATTTAAAATTTTGAAAAATTTTCTGCTTTATAAGTATTAAAAAAAATTATTAACAATAAAAAAGGATTTCCATCACAAATATTAGTCAAAATATTTATAATCAATAATAAGTTGTTTATATAGCAGTTATATGTTAGTTTACCGTTTTCAAAAACAAAATAAATGCATTTTGCTTTGTGGTGTATTTTACACAACATCAAAAATGTCTTATTTTGTTTCGGTTTTTACGAAAAAATGAAAAACTGTTTTATTTAGCAATATTTTTTACAGTTACATTTTTTACTGCATTTTCGGAGACGCAGATGTTAATTGTCAAATTAAAAAAATGAGTATAATTATAAGATTTATTATGTAAAAGCAACATTTTTCCAGCATTATAAACATTTTGCTTGTCACCTTGTTGTAAGAGTTGTATCACCCTGCTTAAAACAAAGGTGTATCAAAAAAAAGTACTACTGTAATGGTAAACAAAAGCAGGTTGGCCCAGTGGTAATAACGCTCGATGGCCCTGTGGTAATACCGCACGTTGACTATTATTAAATAATGTAAGTGTGGTGATTAGTTACGGAACATGGCGATTAGTTACGGAACATGGTTATTAGTTACGGATCATGGCGATTAGTTACAGAACATTTTTTTTACTAAAAAAAAAACTTTCATCATTTATAAAAGACTTTAGTAAAGACTTAATTTTTGTAAATGAATATTCTTGTAAATAAATATTCTTATTAATAAATATTTTTATAAATAAAAAGAAATTAAACTATCTTAGAGTTTCAACGGATTTATACTAAGGTAATATATAATTAAGATAAATTTAACTAGGCTATAATATTTTGTATTGCTTTCACTGCAATATTTTATATTACTTTCAGTATTATGCAGTATTTATATTCGTACATACTATGTATTACGTTAAATTATATATGTAACGTAGTATAAAGGAGTTTCACTTTTAATTTTGAAAGTGTTCCATTAGATCTTTCTAGAAATCATAACAAGAAAAAGAAATGATATCGGCGGTGGTGAAAATCACCAAATAGTAACTAAAAATTAAATTAATTATTAAAGATAGTTCAGAGTAGAGAAAATTGTAAAGGGTAATAGTACAAACTTGTAAATAGTAACAGTACAAAATTGTAAAGGGTAATAGTACAGACCGTATTTTACGTAAAAAAAATTTTGTATAAAATATAATGGTAAAATTTGTATAGAATATAATAGTAAAAACGTATATTTTAAATACTTGCACTGCAATAATTCAAAGTACCCTCAGATAAAAGCTTTTTTTTTTAGTTTTTTACTAATTGATCATCAATATATTGCTGTTTTTGTCAATGTGCCTCATAATGCTAGCCTTTTAAGTTTTTGCCGAACTTACCCAATTAGTGCATTAGCCCAATCAAGATGACTTAACATAAACAATTTTAAAAAGTTGAAAACTAAGTATTTAGTTCTAATAAATTAATTATTAGAAATAAGCTGGTGTTTTTAACTTTCTTTCATAAAAAATAACCTAAACAACAAAAGTTATAATGTGACCCTATACAATCACCATAAACTCTAATCCACATAAACCTTACACCACCATAAACCCTTTACAACAAAAAAATGTAAAATTAAATAAATGATTAAACTAAAAGATTGTTTATAGAACATATTAAATAGCGATATGTAATAACAAAACGTAGCTTTTAGTTAAAGGTAAAATATTTAGCTACCAAATAGTTTAATGTAAAAAAAAAAACAACATCTTTTTGTTATTAATTCAAATCTTTTAAGAACTTTTATTATCTATATATTTATATAAAACTAAATTACCATCTTTTACACCTAAAAAAAATAAATAAAAAAAACTGACTCCGCTAAAAAAGGCCTAACCGCTTTTAAATGTAATATAAAAAAATAGTAGCGCTGCAGTCATACCTTTAAAATGCTGTTTAAAACGAGTAATTATATGAATTAGTTTTTTATATGCGTTTTTTAGCTTGGTGACGCTTTAGTATTAAAGTTTTTGCAATAAAATATAAACAGTATTTTTATAAATTACAAGTTTCAATGAGTTTTATAATTCTAAAAACTTGGAAGTTTACTTAATATTTTACATAATATTTTTAAGAGTCAAGATTAAAAAAATCACATTTGACCTCACTTATAACTTAGTTAAAAATCACTTATTACCTTTGGCAACGTGCGTAAATAAAATGGGTGTAAAAAGACATTATAACAAACTGGCCACTTTTGGTATCAACGTTCTCACATTCCCCCTCCCCCACCCTCCCCACCAAAAAATCCGAGACCCGTCACTGCTCAATTTACATTTCACATTATATCATTATCTATTTTACTTTATACCAACTTCTTACTTTATTATATAAACTCCTTATTTTATTATATCAACTTTTGTTAAAACATTTATTTTTAAAATAAAAATAGAAAACACTTTTGAACTGATCAAGAAGTTTTCTAAATATTCATTAAATTTAAAATTGCTTATGTATATGTAATATATATGTAAACATAGAGTTTTTAACATTATAGTTTCTCAAGATAGAAATAATAATGTTTAATAAATCTGTTTCAACTTACCATTCGGAAAACTAGTCTTGGTTAGAGCAAAACGTAACATATATATGTTATACCTAATAGATGGAAAACCTTCTTGTTAAATTTTCAACAAAACACAAAATGTCCTTTAAGGGTTTCGAAAATAGTATTTCTATCTTGATTATAGATCTTTTTTAATGAAAAAAAACAAATAACTTCCGTTTCTTAAAAAAATCTTAAATTGCATTTTAACAAGTTTTCTGATGGACAACATTGAAATAATTAGAAACAAAATTAGTTTAATTTATTTAAAATTGATTCGTTCTTCTTATAAAAATAAAATCTAGATGAACGTTACTTAAAGGTTTTATTAAATAGATCTTATTACCTGCAGGGCCATATTTCCAGGCAACTAAATTGCTTTATAAAGTCTTAATCTATAATCAATTAAATATTTATTTGAAGCTAATGAAATATTTATTTTATTCATTTTGAAAAAAACTATAAAGTTAACTTAACTGCAATTCAATATCAAAAGCTGTTTATTAAAATTATTTATCATATTTGTAATGATTTTTAGAAAGTCTTTTAAAAAGTTAACAGCTAAAAATCGAAGAACAAATAAAAAAGTTCTATTTGATTTTATTTAAATGATTTGTAGGCTGATAATCTGACTTCATTAAAATATTAAAACAAACTGTGTAACAATTTTAAGTATAAGTTGCAGGGTTGTAGCAGCGCTAACGTTTAGGCAAGATTTTGGTGCTAAAAGTTGAATTTTTTAGCGCTGAATAAAAATATATTTTAAGTTCTACATAACGAGTTGCAGATGTGTATAGCTGATAAAACTTTACATAGAAAACCGTCTAAAAAAATTTTAAAACGCCTAAACATTTACAATTAGAATAATATTTAAGGAATACTATAGTTATCAACAACGTAAAGCAATTCACGATATTAACAACAATTTAAAGCCATTGACGACGTTCTCATAAACAATTTCTTATTTGCAATAGTCTATAGGTAATTTAAAAAAAAAACACTAAGTGTTACTAATTTTGTTTTGCTTTTTTTTACATATTTGCTTTGCACCATAGATATAAGATTTACATCTATGGCACAAAGCAAATATGTAAAAAAAAAAAAAAAAAAGAAGAAATTAGTAACACTTAGTACATTGTATATGTATCACAAATACAATTTTGTTTTAATTTTTTTGTCATTCAGACAAGGTGGTTTAAAAAAATTATTATTTATATTACTTATTTTACTCTATAAATGTTTTAGCAAGAACAAAAGCAAATGTAGCACGTGTTACATTGGCAGCAAAAAAATTATTGACACTAAAATATTTGTTACATATATTTAAAAGTATTGTGAAAATAAAATAACTTTTAGGTAAGTTTGCTCTTTAGTTATATACTTTAGGTTCTTATTTATAACTTTTATATATATATATATTTTTTTTTTGTTCTTTATTACGATATTTAATACAATATTTACAAATATATTAATAAGAAAAATTACATGCAAAGAAATCGTTAAAAAAAATAATAAAGAATAAAGATAAAGAACGCGAATACTCAAAGAAGACCATACAGGTCTTGTCACCGAGAACCGCTGTTGAAGAACTTTGAGCTTAATTTAGATTTTAGAAAAAACAAAAATAAATAACTACAAATTTAAATCTTTTCTTTAGTTATGTTTTCTTTAGTTTTCTTTAGTTAGGGTCTTTATGGCTTGAATTAAAATACTTATTCTTCTGACTCAAGCGAAAACAAAATTATCATAATATTCTTGATAAACAAATACGTCTCGCATCCTACTTGCATCTATACGATTACTGGTTCTTGTTACTCAAATGTATCTTACAATTGCACTAATCTTAATTGCTAATTAATTAATAAATAAACGAAAACAATAACAATATGATTGCACTTGGTACATCCAAATGCACTT